>NW_027519093.1:0-5000 GCF_043159265.1 Tasmannia lanceolata
CATGTATTGTTATTGTTTGTTCTATTTCAGTGATACCGGTATTTCGGCTGCGGTGAAAAAGATCTTTGATACCTTACCTTAAATATCTATGATTACTCCCGTTGACAATTGTTCTGTGTATCTGATGGATACGGAAAGATCATACTCCTACGGTTCTGGTTTTATCAATCAGATGGAAGAATAACAACCTTAATCTTATCTTACATGAGAGCTTTTTTCCATCCATCCCATCCCCATGAAAACAAATAAATTGAATTTGTTTCTCGATCCATCTACCTGCTTTAAATCATTAATGATTCAATTGGAAAAGGAACATGGATTTCTCTTATGTCTTATGATGATCAAATTTAGTCATTACAGGAAAACTTATTTCCATTAATGATAATGATGTCGAAGTAGGAAATTATGATGTCGAAGTAGGAAATTCTTGAAACCTTTTTTCATGATTCCTTTATCAATCCTTAGATACTTGAAGAAGCGCGAGATTGATGAACCTAGTCTATAATCGATTCATTTGCGACTTTTCCGAGTCATTGGAATAGCTTATTTGGCTAATGACTTATTTTGTTCCGGTATTGAGTATTGAGAATCTAATTAAAGACCTTTCTTTAATTTAGTTGTTCGAGAAAGAGTTGGATCCTTCATGATTGATTGTCCCGAACAATCTGTTGAAGATGTAGATGTAAAGAAGTGTTAAGTAATTCGTTTATTCGTCTTTTTTAGAAATGTGTTTCATTCATACGGTCGAATATGGGGTAAGATTGAATCTTTGTCTTTGCTTGTGGGGCCTTCTCTAGATGAATACCTATCCATCCATATATATATCAAAATATCTATAATATAGATATCAAAATATATATCAAAATCAAAATATAGATATAAATATCTATTTATATATATAATTTATATATATATAAATATAAAAGTATGGACTGCTGTGTACCGATTGAGCGTACCGATTGAGCCAATGACTATTCCGGATTCCATATTGAATCAATTCCATACCGGTTCAAAATTAGAGGAATGTTATGGTAAAACTTCGTTTGAAACGATGTGGTAGAAAGCAACGTGCGACTTGAAAGACATGATCGGCTGTGGATTCTTGCATCCACCATTTTATATATCAATGAAGATGCTCTTGGCTCGACATAGTTTGTTCTGTTCTACTAGGACCCCCCAAAATTGGGGGTTGTAAATAGTACATGATGTAGCTCGAGTATAAAGTATTGATTCATTTATCAAGGGGAAGGATCTAGGGTTAGTGCCAATCAATAAGTTGGAACAACTTCGTAAGTATATCTTCGATATAGAAATCCAAAGGTTCAAATTCCAACAAGTTTCGAATAAAAAAAAACAAAGTAAAATTTGCCGGAATTGGTAAAACTATTTTGATCAAAAGTGTATTACAGGGGAATCAATCGTTCGTATGATTCTTTCAATAGAAAGAAATAACAAAAGGTATGTTGCGACCATTTTGAAACGATTAAGGATCACCGAAGTAATGTCTAAACCCAATGATTCAAAGCAAAGATAAAGGATACCGGAACAAGGAAACACCATTTTCAATTGTCTCAACAACTGGAACTAGATCAGAATGAGGAAGAAAAAGAGATTCTAGGCGGGACAAATAAAAGAGGTTAGAGACGGCTCAACAAATGTCCAAGGATTTCCCTTTAAGCTCTTTGAGAATTGCCCAACTTGAGTTATGAGTACGAATGATATTTCTTTTTTTTTTTCAGGAAAGGAAAGGAAGGAAAGAACAAAAAAAACGACTCAACTTATAGTCTAATTGATGATTTTATGGATACATTTGTCACTATATGATATGCATAGCATAAATTCAAACTCGAATCATTCTTTCTCGAGCCGTATGAGGAGAAAACCTCCTATACGTTTCTAGGGGGGGCATTGTTCATCTATATCTATCCCAATGAGTCATCTATCGAATCATTGCGATTGATGTTCGATCCCAAAGAGAAGGAAGAGATCTTCGTAAAGTGGGTTTTTACGATCCGATAAAGAATCAAACTTATTCAAACGTTCCTGCTATTCTATATTTCCTTGAAAAAGGCGCTCAACCTACAGGAACTGTTCATGATATTTCAAAGAAGGCAGAGGTCTTTAAGGAACTTCGAATTAATCAAACGAAATGAAATAAATGAAATAAACAAAAAAGGGGGGTGCCCAGTATCTTATCGAGCTTTGTGTAATTCTTTCTCCACCACTCCGATTTTTCTTACTCTATTCATACCTATTCACTATTGCTCCTCTATAATCCCATATCAGATAACGATAACGAAAAAAAATCTTTTTTTATTGATATGAGACAGATAGAAAAAAAAATCTCGAGTGAATAGATGAAATAATCGGATCTAGAAAATGATGGTATGGGATTACCATCAATCGGATTGTTTTCGTTGGGACTCCACCAACAAACAAGGGGTCAATCTTGTTTATTGTACCTCTATTGAATAAACTAGAGATTTTTTTCCTACTTTTTTTTTTTTCTTATTTATTCCCCCATCCACACTTCATTTCTGATCTGTGTAGTGTCAATCCAACACAAGTACTTATTTTCTTTAATTGAATTTGTTTTCTCAACCAACATTCAATTCATATTGACAATGTTGTATCGATCAAATATAATTTGATCGTGGATAAATAGATCCATTTATCCCAGCCTCATAAGTTTGTTTCTTTATTTCTTTACTTTATTTCAATTTCACTCAAATGGTGAGTTCGCCAGATTCGCTGCGACACAAGAAGTATCTTCTTAATGAAAAATGAAAAAAAAAAATATTGATAAAAATATGGATGATCCATAAATTTTGGCATCCATCTATATTGATCCGGGAATTCGTTGTATTTTCATCTAATCTGTTCATTTTTGATGTTCATAATTGATCATCAAATTTTCTTTTAGATTTGTTTGTTACTAGTTCAATGTTTTGACGGGGTCGAGCAATCCAATCCCAATCTCTTGGTTTGAGTTTTATTTTATTCCGATCGTATCTACACACCATATTTTTCCGGGTTGCTAACTCAACGGTAGAGTACTCGGCTTTAAGTGCGGCTATGATCTTTTACACATTTGGATGAAGCAAGGGATTCGTCCATACCATTGGTATAGTTTGTAAGACCACGACTGATCCTGAAAGGGAATGAATGGAAAAAATAGCATGTCGTATCAATGGAGAATTTTGTTGATAATACTTTATCCTTACCGAATCGGTACAAAATCTTGTTTTGATTCTTGGAACGGGACCAAACCAATTCACCATTGGATCGAGTGAATAAATGGATAGGGCTCTATCGCTCCAATTATAGGGAAACCAAAAGTAACGAGCTTTTGTTCTTAATTCGAATGATTACCCGATCTAATTAGATGTTAAAAATAGATTAGTGCCTGATGGGGGAAAGGGTTCTCCTGTGAGTAGATTATCGATTCCTTTTTTTAATGAATCCTAACTATTAAATATTCTTTTCTTTCTCGATTATGGAGTGGAAACGAATGTGTAGAAGAACGGTATACTGATAAAGAGAATTTTTCCAAAGTCAAAAGAGCGATCGGCTTGCAAAAATAAAGGATTTCCAGTCATCTCTTGTAACTATAACGAAACAAAAAATTAGATGGAAAAATGGAGGATCTGTTGATTGGCTTCCTTGTCTCCGGGGTATCCATTCTTTTCTTAATCGATTCTTTTATTACTATATACCTTGATACCTTGTTTTGACCGTATCGCACTATGTATTATTTGATAACCCAAGAAATCTCTATGCTTTTGATTCAAGTATCATTTCAAATGGAGGAATTACAAGGATATTTAGAAATAGACGGATCTCGACAACAATGCTTCCTATATCCGCTTCTCTTTCAGGAGTATATCTATGCACTTGCTCATGATCATGGTTTAAATGGATCGATTCTTTACAAACCCATGGAAATTTTCGGTTATGACAATAAATTCAGTTCACTAATTGTGAAACGTTTAATTACTCGAATGCATCAACAGAATCATTTGATTCTTTCGGTTAAAGATTCTAAACAAAATCTATTGTTGGGAACAACAAATATTTTGATTCTCAAATGATGTCAGAGGTTTTTGCAGTCATTGTGGAAATTCCATTCTCACTACGATTAGTATCTTCCCTAGAAGAAAAAGAAATAGCAAAATCTCATATACGATCTATTCATTCAATATTTCTCTTTTTAGAGGACAAATTTTCACATTTAAATCATGTGTCAGATATACTAATACCCCACCCCATCCATCTGGAAATCTTGGTTCAAACCCTTCGCTGCTGGATACAAGATGCTCCCTCTTTGCATTTGTTGAGATTTTTTCTCTACGAGTCTCGTAATTCGAATAGTCTCATTACTCCAAAGAAATCCATTTCCCTTTTTTCAAAAAGGAATCAAAGATTCTTCTTGTTCCTATATAATTCTCATGTATATGAATGCGAATCCATATTCGTTTTTCTCCGTAAACAATCCTCTCATTTACGATCAACATCTTCGGGAACCCTTCTTGAGCGAACACATTTTTATGGAAAAATAGAACATCTTTTAGTAGTGCTTCGTAATGATTTTCAGAAGACCCTATGGTTGTTCAAGGATCCTTTCATGCATTATGTCAGATATCAAGGAAAAGCGATTCTGGCTTCAAAAGGGACTCATTTTCTGATGAAGAAATGGAAATATCACCTTGTCAATTTATGGCAATGTCATTTTTACTTGTGGTCTCAACCTGAGAGTATCCATATAAATCAATTATACAATTATTCTTTCTACTTTCTGGGCTATCTTTCGCGTGTACAACTAAACCCTTCGGTAGTAAGGAGTCAAATGCTAGAGAATTTATTTCTAATAGATACTACTATTAAGAAATTCGAGACTAGAGTCCCAATAATTCCTCTAATTAGATCATTGGCTAAAGCGAAATTTTGTAACGTATCAGGGCATCCCATTAGTAAGCCGGCCTGGGCCGATTCATCTGATT
>NW_027519093.1:10000-12500 GCF_043159265.1 Tasmannia lanceolata
TATATATCGTATTAACAATCGAAATATGGTCGAAAGAAAAAATCTCTATTTGATGGGGCTTCTTCCTATACCTATTCTTCCTATACCTATGAATTCCATTGGACCCAGAAATGATACATTGGAAGAATCTTTTTGGTCTTCCAATATCAATAGGTTGATTGTTTCGCTCCTGTATCTTCCAAAAGGGAAAAAGATCTCTGAGAGTTGTTTCATGGATCCGAAAGAGAGTACTTGGGTTCTCCCAATAACTCAAAAGTGTATCATGCCTGAATCTAACTGGGGTTCGCGGTGGTGGAGGAACCGGATCGTAAAAAAGAGGGATTCTAGTTGTAAGATATCTAATGAAACCGTAGCTGAAATTGAGATCTCATTCAGAGAGAAAGATATAAAATATCTGGAGTTTCTTTTTGTATCCTATACGGATGATCCGATCCGCAAGGACCATGATCGGGAATTCTTTGATCGTCTTTCTCCGAGGAAGAAGCGAAACATAATCAACTTGAATTCGGGACAGCTATTCGAAATCTTAGTGAAACACTTGATTTGTTATCTCATGTCTGCTTTTCGTGAAAAAAGACCAATTGAAGTGGAGGGTTTCTTCAAACAACAAGGAGCTGAGGCAACTATTCAATCAAATGATATTGAGCATGTTTCCCATCTCTTCTCGAGAAACAAGTGGGGTATTTCTTTACAAAATTGTGCTCAATTTCATATGTGGCAATTCCGCCAAGATCTCTTCGTTAGTTGGGGGAAGAATCAGCACGAATCGGATTTTTTGAGGAAGGTATCGAGAGAGAATTTGATTTGGTTAGACAATGTGTGGTTGGTAAACAAGGATCGGTTTTTTAGCAAGGTACAGAATGTATCGTCAAATATTCAATATGATTCCACAAGATCTATTTTCGTTCAAGTAACGGATTCTAGCCAATTGAAAGGATCTTCTGATCAATCCAGAGATCATTTCGATTCCATTAGTAATGAGGATTCGGAATATCACACATTGATCAATCAAACAGAGATTCAGCAACTAAAAGAAAGATCGATTCTTTGGGATCCTTCCTTTCTTCAAACGGAACGAACAGAGATAGAATCAGATCGATTCCCGAAATGCCTTTCTGGATATTCCTCAATGTCCCGGCTATTCACGGAACGTGAGAAGCAGATGAATAATCATCTGCTTCCGGAAGAAATCGACGAATTTCTTGGGAATCCTACAAGATCAATTCGTTCTTTTTTCTCTGACAGAGGGTCAGAACTTAATCTGGGTTCGAATCCTACTGAGAGGTCCACTAGAGATCAGAAATTGTTGAAGAAACAACAAGATGTTTCTTTTGTCCGATCCAGGCGATCGGAAAATAAAGAAATGGTTGATATATTCAAGATAATTACGTATTTACAAAATACCGTCTCAATTCATCCTATTTCATTAGATCCGGGATGTGCTATGGTTCCGAAGGATGAACCGGATATGGACAGTTCCAATAAGATTTCATTCTTGAACAAAAATCCATTTTTTGATTTATTTCATCTATTCCATGACCGGAACAAAGGGGGATACACGTTACACCACGATTTTGAATCAGAAGAGAGATTTCAAGAAATGGCGGATCTATTCACTCTATCAATAACCGAGCCGGATCTGGTGTATCATAAGGGATTTGCCTTTTCTATTGATTCCTACGGATTGGATCAAAAAAAATTCTTGAATGAGGTATTCAACTCCAGGGATGAATCGAAAAAGAAATCTTTATTGGTTCTACCTCCTATTTTTTATGAAGAGAATGAATCTTTTTATCGAAGGATCAGAAAAAAATCGGTCCGGATCTCCTGCGGGAATGATTTGGAAGATCCAAAACCCAAAATAGTGGTATTTGCTAGCAACAACATAATGGAGGCGGTCAATCAATATAGATTGATCCGAAATTGGATTCAAATCCAATATAGCACCTATGGGTACATAAGAAATGTATCGAATCGATTCTTGTTTAATGAATAGATCCGATCGCAACTTTGAATATGGAATTCAAAGGGATCAAATAGGAAATGATACTCTGAATCATCTAACTATAATCAAATATACGATCAACCCACATTTATCGAATTTGAAAAAGAGTCAGAAGAAATGGTTCGATCCTCTTATTTCTCGAACCGAGAGATCCATGAATCGGGATCCTGATGCATATAGATACAAATGGTCCAATGGGAGCAAGAACTTCCAGGAACATTTGGAACATTTCGTTTCTGAACAGAAGCACCGTTTTCAAGTAGTCTTCGATCGATTACGTATTAATCAATATTCGATTGATTGGTCCGAGGTTATCGACAAACAAGATTTGTCTAAGTCACTTCGTTTCTTTTTGTCCAAGTCACTTCTCTTTTTGTCCAAGTCACTTCTCTTTTTGTCTAAGTTACTTCCTTTTTTCTTTGCGAGTATCGGGAATATCCCCATTCATAGGTCCGAGATCCACATCTATGAATTGAAAGGTCCGAATGATCAACT
>NW_027519093.1:35000-39629 GCF_043159265.1 Tasmannia lanceolata
CCCTGGAGCTAACATAATATAACCCAATTGAGACATTGTTGAATAAGCTAAGCTTCTCTTAATGTCTCTTTGAGCAAGAGCCAAAGTAGCTCCTAATAGTACCGTTATTATACCTATCAAAGAAATGAGATTCATTATGTAAGGTATAACTGTGAAAAGAGGCATAAGTCGAGCGACAAGAAAAATTCCCGCTGCTACCATAGTAGCAGCATGTATAAGAGCCGAAATAGGGGTGGGTCCCTCCATGGCATCAGGTAACCATACATGAAGGGGAAATTGCGCAGATTTAGCAATTGCACCAGCGAATAATAGGGAAGCACACAGAGTAGCAAATAAAGAATTAACTCCATTATTATGCATCAAGTTATTGAAGATTTCGAACAAATCCCGAAATTCGAAACTACCTGTTATCCAATAAAGACCTAAGATTCCTAATAATAAACCAAAATCCCCTACACGATTAGTTACAAATGCTTTTTGACAGGCATTTGCTGCGATTGGTCGTGTGAACCAAAAACCTATTAATAGATACGAACACATTCCCACGAGTTCCCAAAAAATATAAATTTGTATCAAATTGGAACTAGTAACTAATCCCAACATGGAAGTATTGGAAAAACTCATATAAGCAAAAAATCTCAAATATCCTTGATCATGAGACATATACTTGTCACTATAAATAAGAACCATGATTCCGACAGTAGTGATTAGTATTGACATAATAGAAGTAAGTGGGTCGATCAAGTGTCCGAACTCTAAGGAAAAATCATTATTGATGGTCCAAGACCATAGATATTGATAGATGGAACTGCCATCTATTTGTTGAACAGACAGATCGGCCGAAAAAACCATAACTATACTTAGCAATGAAACACTGGGAAAAGCCCACATACGACGAAGATTTTTTGTTGCGGTCGGAACAAGCAGAAGTCCCAATCCTATTGACATAGTAACTGGAAGTGGAACGAAAGGTATGATCCATGCATATTGATATATGGGTTGCATAATCAAATCAAACTTTTTTTTTTTATTCTTATTAATTTTTCCGATTCACCAGCTCTTATCTTTTTTGTAAAGAGCAATAATCAAATAAATAAAAAAATCAAGATATAAAAACTCAAATATTATTTTGAATTCTTCATTATTCTGATTCTTTCCCAGATATTTGAAAAATTCAAATCAAGAAGTTACAATTGTTCAAATAACCAAGTTACTGCTTAAAAATGACTACCTAGTGATTAACTAAGATATTTATTGAGATACAGAATATGAGATTTTCAATCATTCCACTATTACGGTGATTTATATCCATATAGTAATAAGGAAAAAGAATTACACCAAAATAGTACTTGATTCTGATATGAATTATAGGATCCACCAATAACTCGACCTAATAAAATAACACCTAGTTATTTTAGTTAGTTTATTTGGAGTCATTGACTAATTCATTCTGGAACTGATTGATTGGCTTCTAGTCAAATAAAACAAACATATTTTATGGAAAATCCTACGATACTCGTCATTTCGCATAGAGCTGAAATAATAAATTACTAAAATGACCTTTATCAAGTAATGTATCGTTTAAGAGATTAACTACATGATCTCATTTGAATTTAAATTATGGGTACTCCATTCTCGAGTTTGATCAATTAATCGAAAAAATTTTATATTATTGTTTTCTTAAATTAGGTAAGGGTAAAATGTATGGGTTCTTAAGTTTTTTGATTTGATTTATTAAATGTAACATGACGATATATAAATAGACTGAGATATAAATTGGAACCCTTTTTTTTTTTTCATCCCTAGTTATACTATATGTGATGCGCACATATCTGTATTTTTTATGTTATGAAGGAAGTATCCACTATGGAATAGATATAGATAATGGATAGAAAGAACGATTTATTTTGAACAATACAATACATGTCTTTCACATCCAACTATAAAAATGAGAAACCTCTTTCTTTTAAAATGGCAGTTCCAAAGAAACGTACTTCTATGTCAAAAAAGCGTATTCGCAAAAATATTTGGAAGAGAAAGGGATATTGGGCCGCGATAAAAGCTTTATCCTTAGCTAAATCTATTTCTACCGGGCATTCAAAAAGTTTTTTTGTGCAACAAACAAGTAATAAAGCCGCGGAATAATCTGAATGAATCGACATGACTCGATGAATTGGATGATTTAGAAGATGAATAATTTACATTTTACATTAACGAATTTTGGAACTCATCAATATGAGATAGAACTGGATGTTGTGGTATGTAGAATAATAATTCGCCTGTCTAATTGAGTTCTAAAAACGATTGATTTCCGTTTTGTTTTGTTTGAAAAAAAAAAAAAGAAGTCATTAGATAGAAGATAAAGGTTTCACTTTTCATTCCTTATAGTATTCTAGAATGGTATTCTATTAGATTTTTATAATTTGCGAGATGGGGATTGTAACTTTCCCCATCAATTCGCTTTCACAATAACAAAAATCTCATTTTTATGTCGGATCCATGAAATGAGATAAATGAGAAATGAATCATAAAAAAAAAATGAGATAGAAAAAAAAGGACAATTTTTAGTTGTATACCTCGACTGAGGACATAACCCTCTAGTTCCAACTGGTCCAGGGGGACTTATACTCCGTGAAAATGATTGTTAAAACTGACACCATACCACTATACTAAGTTAAGTATTATTGAACGTTCAAATATTTATTTGAACGAGTTTTTTGATTCATCGATTCTAATCTTTCCTAAGATCGATTGGATTGAATCCATCAATCTCGACGATTGAACATAGTATGGGCTATTATTATTTCGATCAAGCCGCCATGGTGAAATCGGTAGACACGCTGCTCTTAGGAAGCAGTGCTAGAGCATCTCGGTTCGAATCCGAGTGGCGGCATCCCCTAAAAGGGGCAAGATAAATCCTATCTTATAAGGAATTCAATTCCTTTCCTTATTTCCATTCCATAATTGAGGAACACACACCCCCCCTTTTTTTTTTTACAAAATAATTTTTTATGATATTTGCGACTTTAGAACATATATTAACTCACATATCTTTTTCGATCATTTCAATTGTTATTACGATTCATTTGATGGATTTATTAGTCCATCAAATCGTAGGAATATGTGATTCATCAGAAAAAGGCATTATAGCTACTTTTTTCTGTATAACAGGATTATTAATAACTCGTTGGATTTATTTGAGACATTTCCCGTTAAGTGATTTATATGAATCATTAATGTTCCTTTCATGGAGTTTCTCCATTATTCATATGGTTCCTAAAGTGGGGAACCATAAAAATAATTTAAGCGCAATAACTGGGCCAAGTGCTATTTTTACCCAAGGCTTTGCCACTTCAGGTCTTTTAACTGAAATGCATCAATCCGCAATATTAGTACCCGCCCTACAATCCCAGTGGTTAATGATGCACGTAAGTATGATGTTATTGAGCTATGCAGCTCTTTTATGTGGAGCGTTATTATCAGTAGCTTTTCTAGTCATCACATTTCGAAAAAACACAGATATTGTTGTTAAAACCAATCATTTATTAATTGGGACATTTTCCTTTGGTGAGATCCAATACTTGAATGAGAAAAGAAGTGTTTTACAAAACACTTCTTTTCCTTCATTTAGAAATTATCACAGGTATCGATTGACTCGGCGATTGGATCATTGGAGTTATCGTGTCATTAGTCTAGGGTTTATCTTTTCAACCATAGGTATTCTTTCGGGAGCAGTATGGGCTAATGAGGCATGGGGGTCTTATTGGAATTGGGACCCCAAGGAAACTTGGGCATTTATTACTTGGACCATATTCGCGATTTATTTACATACTAGAACAAATCAAAGTTTGCAAGGTGTTAATTCGGCAATTGTAGCTTCTATCGGATTTCTTATAATTTGGATATGCTATTTTGGGGTCAATCTATTAGGAATAGGACTACATAGTTATGGTTCATTCACATTAACAGCGAATTGAAGAAGGGACTTGAAGAATACATGGGAACATCAATCTCCAATATATAACGAAAATTAGTGTGAGTTTTTGAGAACCATTTGAATCAAGTAGTAATTCAAATGGTTCTCAAAAACTCCAGATGTATCTGATTACAATTCCAATTCACTTCATTTTTTTTTTTCAGTGTACAGCGACCGATTTTGTAAATCACAGGATTATTTGACTTTATTTCTTATTTATGAAAACTATTTATGAAAGTAATTAGATAGAATAGCTTCTACCTTCTCAACTGATAGTGAGAGAACGAAATCGGGATAAATACCGATACCTATTACGGGTAGAAAGATACAGATCGAAACAAATAGTTCTCGCGGTCCAGAATCCACAAAGTAGGAGTTTGTAACATTGAATAGTTTGTATCCATAGAACATCTGGCGTAACATAGATAATGAATAAATAGGAGTTAATATCATTCCAATTGCCATTACAAAAGTAATTAGTATTTTTGGCATTAAAAGGTATTTTGGGCTGGTAATTATTCCAAAAAAGACTACCAATTCTGCAACAAAACCACTCATTCCTGGCAGTGCAAGCGAAGCCATCGAGAAGCTACTTAACATGGTAAATATTTTTGGCATTGGGGTAGCTATTCCTCCCATTTCATCGAGATAAA
>NW_027519094.1:10000-21948 GCF_043159265.1 Tasmannia lanceolata
GCAATGAAACACTGGGAAAAGCCCACATACGACGAAGATTTTTTGTTGCGGTCGGAACAAGCAGAAGTCCCAATCCTATTGACATAGTAACTGGAAGTGGAACGAAAGGTATGATCCATGCATATTGATATATGGGTTGCATAATCAAATCAAACTTTTTTTTTTTATTCTTATTAATTTTTCCGATTCACCAGCTCTTATCTTTTTTGTAAAGAGCAATAATCAAATAAATAAAAAAATCAAGATATAAAAACTCAAATATTATTTTGAATTCTTCATTATTCTGATTCTTTCCCAGATATTTGAAAAATTCAAATCAAGAAGTTACAATTGTTCAAATAACCAAGTTACTGCTTAAAAATGACTACCTAGTGATTAACTAAGATATTTATTGAGATACAGAATATGAGATTTTCAATCATTCCACTATTACGGTGATTTATATCCATATAGTAATAAGGAAAAAGAATTACACCAAAATAGTACTTGATTCTGATATGAATTATAGGATCCACCAATAACTCGACCTAATAAAATAACACCTAGTTATTTTAGTTAGTTTATTTGGAGTCATTGACTAATTCATTCTGGAACTGATTGATTGGCTTCTAGTCAAATAAAACAAACATATTTTATGGAAAATCCTACGATACTCGTCATTTCGCATAGAGCTGAAATAATAAATTACTAAAATGACCTTTATCAAGTAATGTATCGTTTAAGAGATTAACTACATGATCTCATTTGAATTTAAATTATGGGTACTCCATTCTCGAGTTTGATCAATTAATCGAAAAAATTTTATATTATTGTTTTCTTAAATTAGGTAAGGGTAAAATGTATGGGTTCTTAAGTTTTTTGATTTGATTTATTAAATGTAACATGACGATATATAAATAGACTGAGATATAAATTGGAACCCTTTTTTTTTTTTCATCCCTAGTTATACTATATGTGATGCGCACATATCTGTATTTTTTATGTTATGAAGGAAGTATCCACTATGGAATAGATATAGATAATGGATAGAAAGAACGATTTATTTTGAACAATACAATACATGTCTTTCACATCCAACTATAAAAATGAGAAACCTCTTTCTTTTAAAATGGCAGTTCCAAAGAAACGTACTTCTATGTCAAAAAAGCGTATTCGCAAAAATATTTGGAAGAGAAAGGGATATTGGGCCGCGATAAAAGCTTTATCCTTAGCTAAATCTATTTCTACCGGGCATTCAAAAAGTTTTTTTGTGCAACAAACAAGTAATAAAGCCGCGGAATAATCTGAATGAATCGACATGACTCGATGAATTGGATGATTTAGAAGATGAATAATTTACATTTTACATTAACGAATTTTGGAACTCATCAATATGAGATAGAACTGGATGTTGTGGTATGTAGAATAATAATTCGCCTGTCTAATTGAGTTCTAAAAACGATTGATTTCCGTTTTGTTTTGTTTGAAAAAAAAAAAAAGAAGTCATTAGATAGAAGATAAAGGTTTCACTTTTCATTCCTTATAGTATTCTAGAATGGTATTCTATTAGATTTTTATAATTTGCGAGATGGGGATTGTAACTTTCCCCATCAATTCGCTTTCACAATAACAAAAATCTCATTTTTATGTCGGATCCATGAAATGAGATAAATGAGAAATGAATCATAAAAAAAAAATGAGATAGAAAAAAAAGGACAATTTTTAGTTGTATACCTCGACTGAGGACATAACCCTCTAGTTCCAACTGGTCCAGGGGGACTTATACTCCGTGAAAATGATTGTTAAAACTGACACCATACCACTATACTAAGTTAAGTATTATTGAACGTTCAAATATTTATTTGAACGAGTTTTTTGATTCATCGATTCTAATCTTTCCTAAGATCGATTGGATTGAATCCATCAATCTCGACGATTGAACATAGTATGGGCTATTATTATTTCGATCAAGCCGCCATGGTGAAATCGGTAGACACGCTGCTCTTAGGAAGCAGTGCTAGAGCATCTCGGTTCGAATCCGAGTGGCGGCATCCCCTAAAAGGGGCAAGATAAATCCTATCTTATAAGGAATTCAATTCCTTTCCTTATTTCCATTCCATAATTGAGGAACACACACCCCCCCTTTTTTTTTTTACAAAATAATTTTTTATGATATTTGCGACTTTAGAACATATATTAACTCACATATCTTTTTCGATCATTTCAATTGTTATTACGATTCATTTGATGGATTTATTAGTCCATCAAATCGTAGGAATATGTGATTCATCAGAAAAAGGCATTATAGCTACTTTTTTCTGTATAACAGGATTATTAATAACTCGTTGGATTTATTTGAGACATTTCCCGTTAAGTGATTTATATGAATCATTAATGTTCCTTTCATGGAGTTTCTCCATTATTCATATGGTTCCTAAAGTGGGGAACCATAAAAATAATTTAAGCGCAATAACTGGGCCAAGTGCTATTTTTACCCAAGGCTTTGCCACTTCAGGTCTTTTAACTGAAATGCATCAATCCGCAATATTAGTACCCGCCCTACAATCCCAGTGGTTAATGATGCACGTAAGTATGATGTTATTGAGCTATGCAGCTCTTTTATGTGGAGCGTTATTATCAGTAGCTTTTCTAGTCATCACATTTCGAAAAAACACAGATATTGTTGTTAAAACCAATCATTTATTAATTGGGACATTTTCCTTTGGTGAGATCCAATACTTGAATGAGAAAAGAAGTGTTTTACAAAACACTTCTTTTCCTTCATTTAGAAATTATCACAGGTATCGATTGACTCGGCGATTGGATCATTGGAGTTATCGTGTCATTAGTCTAGGGTTTATCTTTTCAACCATAGGTATTCTTTCGGGAGCAGTATGGGCTAATGAGGCATGGGGGTCTTATTGGAATTGGGACCCCAAGGAAACTTGGGCATTTATTACTTGGACCATATTCGCGATTTATTTACATACTAGAACAAATCAAAGTTTGCAAGGTGTTAATTCGGCAATTGTAGCTTCTATCGGATTTCTTATAATTTGGATATGCTATTTTGGGGTCAATCTATTAGGAATAGGACTACATAGTTATGGTTCATTCACATTAACAGCGAATTGAAGAAGGGACTTGAAGAATACATGGGAACATCAATCTCCAATATATAACGAAAATTAGTGTGAGTTTTTGAGAACCATTTGAATCAAGTAGTAATTCAAATGGTTCTCAAAAACTCCAGATGTATCTGATTACAATTCCAATTCACTTCATTTTTTTTTTTTCAGTGTACAGCGACCGATTTTGTAAATCACAGGATTATTTGACTTTATTTCTTATTTATGAAAACTATTTATGAAAGTAATTAGATAGAATAGCTTCTCTACCTTCTCAACTGATAGTGAGAGAACGAAATCGGGATAAATACCGATACCTATTACGGGTAGAAAGATACAGATCGAAACAAATAGTTCTCGCGGTCCAGAATCCACAAAGTAGGAGTTTGTAACATTGAATAGTTTGTATCCATAGAACATCTGGCGTAACATAGATAATGAATAAATAGGAGTTAATATCATTCCAATTGCCATTACAAAAGTAATTAGTATTTTTGGCATTAAAAGGTATTTTGGGCTGGTAATTATTCCAAAAAAGACTACCAATTCTGCAACAAAACCACTCATTCCTGGCAGTGCAAGCGAAGCCATCGAGAAGCTACTTAACATGGTAAATATTTTTGGCATTGGGGTAGCTATTCCTCCCATTTCATCGAGATAAACAAGACGTATTCTATCGTAACTCGTTCCTGCCAAGAAAAAGAGTGCAGCACCAATAAATCCATGAGAAATGATTTGTAAAATGGCTCCATTGAGTCCCATATCAGTTATGGAAGCAATTCCGATAATTGTGAAACCCATATGAGATACGGAGGAATAGGCTATTCGCTTTTTTAAATTGCGTTGACCGGGAGAAGTTGAAGCTGCATAGATTATTTGAATCGTTCCGACTATCATCAACCAGGGAGAAAATATAGAATGAGCATGGGGTAATAATTCCATATTGATCCGAACCAATCCATATGCTCCCATTTTTAATAAAATTCCAGCTAGAAGCATACATGTACTGTAATGTGCTTCTCCATGGGTATCTGGTAACCATGTATGTAGGGGTATAATCGGTGATTTGACAGCATAAGCAATAAAGAAGCCAAAATAGAATATTATTTCCAATGCCGCGGGATACGATCGATTAGCTGATGTTTCAAAATTTAATGTTGGTTCATTGGAACCATATAAACCCATACCTGGAACTCCCATTAAGAGAAAAATGGAACCCCCCGCAGTGTACAAAATGAACTTTGTAGCTGAGTACAGACGTTTCTTACCTCCCCACATGGATAAAAGTAGGTAAACAGGAATTAATTCTAACTCCCACATGATGAAAAAAAGTAAAAGGTCTCGAGAAGAAAATGATCCTATTTGACCGCTGTACATTGCTAACATCAGGAAATGGAACAATCGCGAATCTCTAGTAACTGGCCAAGCCGCTAAAGTAGCTAAAGTAGTGATGAATCCCGTCAGTAAAATGGGTCCGATGGAAAGTCCATCGATCCCGAGTCTCCAGTGAAAATACAAAATATTTATCCATTTATAATCCTCCTCCAATTGGATTAATGGATCGTCCAATTGGAAATGATAACAGAATGCATAGGTCGTTAGAAGGAGTTCTAACAAGCAGATGCATATAGTATACCATCTCACCACCTTATTTCCTCTATGAGGGAGAAAGAAAATTGATGAACCCGCGGATATTGGAAAAACAACAATTATTGTTAACCAAGGAAAATAACTCGTGGTAAAGACAAGATAGACTTTGACCATAAAAACCCGCGCTCGAAATAATATATTTTCTCGAGTACGGGTTTTTGTCGGTAAAGAAGAATCAAATGGATTCAAGTAGAGTTTTACGGAACGTATCAATAAGCTAGACCCATGCTGCGAGTTGTCTCATGCCATAAATAAACCCGGACACTCAAGAAATCTGTTGGACAAGCGGATTCACATCTCTTACAACCTACACAGTCTTCTGTTCTTGGAGCAGGAGCAATTTGCTTAGCTTTACATCCGTCCCAAGGTATCATTTCCAATACATCTGTGGGGCAGGCTCGTACACATTGAGTACATCCTATACATGTATCATAAATCTTTACTGAATGTGACATTGTGTCTATCAATTTTTTGAACGTTATCAATTTTCGATCTGGTAAAATCGGTAGTAAATGAATCATATATTGTAGATACCAGATGAATCAGTAGTTTACCAGAATTGATTTTTTTTTAGAATCAATTTACCTCTGGATCTGTTTAGGAAAGAGGACCAAGATACTTTGATTTCTTACGTTTCAGCAAACATGGTCATACGAGTCATATATGCTAATTTTAATTGGTGAATATAATATTATATATATCTGTCTTTTTTTATATCATTATGACTATTTATTCAACAAGTTCGATTGATTGATACGAGTTGATTTTCTGTTACGATGGATCGACGAAACAATAGCTGGCCCAATAGCTGCTTCAGCGGCTGCAATAGCTATAACAAAGATCGAGAAAATGTCTCCTTTTAATTGTCGACTATCAAATAAATCAGAAAACGTTACGAGATTCATATTAACCGCATTCAGTATAAGCTCAAGACACATAAGTGCTCTAACCATATTTCGACTTGTGATCAATCCATAAATACCAATAGAAAATAAATAGGCACTCAAAATAAGTACATGCTCGAGCATCATTGACCAACTCCTCATCAATCTCGATTCATTTCAATATGAACAACAATTTCACTGATTGACTCGAATATAAAACAAGTACGGAACAAAGGAAGGTATTGGTAATGGATCGAACTAAAACAAAACCCTTTTTAATTTAATATATGAACAATAAATATATAAATTGAATTGAAGCAAAATGGATGTAATAACAATACAAGAAGACAGAACAAGGCCTTATTTATTTTTATTTTAAATTTATTTTAATTTTATTTTGGATTTCTAATTCATTTCTAATTCTAAGTATTTATTACTGACGAGCCATAGCAATTGCACCTATCAAGGCAACTAAAAGAATTATAGAAATGAGTTCAAATGGAAGATAAAAATCTGTTGATAAATGAATCCCAATTTGTTGAACATTACTTATCAGGTCCTGCTCTATAATCTGGTTTGATCCTGTAGTCCAAATAATCCCATACCATGACGTATCTGAAATAGTAGTAATTAGTGAAAAAAGAATACTTGTACAAACCAGTGAAGTGACCCCATCTCCAACGGTCCAAAGATAGAAATCATTGTAATATTCTGAACCATTCATGAACATCACAGCAAATATGATTAAGACATTTACAGCTCCCACGTAAATAAGGAGCTGTGCAGCAGCTACAAAATAGGAGTTAGATAGAATATGGAATAAGGATATACAAACAAGAACCAATCCCAATGAAAAGGCAGAAAAAATGGGATTGGTAAGTAATACCACTCCTAGACCCCCTAGTATAAGACCTGATCCCAAAAATACTAAAAGAATATCATGTATTGGCCCAGGTAAATCCATTATGTATAAAATAAGAGATAAAAAAAAGTTGAAATATTTCATGACCTTACTGACCCAGCCAGGAAAAAAGAGGTTACCTTGTTTTTTTCTTGTATATGATACGTTTCTAATTGAATCGTAATGGGGTCTGGATTGAGGTAGATACAGTTATTGGACTAATTCCACTTCTGTATCCGAAAGAGTAGTTCGGAGTTTGATATTCCGAAATCATCATGACTATATTCATATATTCTAAATCCAAATCAAGCCGCGATTCTCACCAATCAATAGTTATGATTTGTAGTTACTGACCAACCAAAATGAAAGAAGCTTCACTCCTTTAGATCAAAAATGAATCTTAGTCATTGGTAATCGTTATTGAATCAAGGGGTTTATCTGTGGTTATTTTAATTTGAGTCGAATTCATAATTGTTCGAATTGTGTAATCCCCAATTACTGACATTGGTAACCGACCCAAAGCAATTTGATTATAATTCAATTCGTGACGATCATAAGTGGAAAGTTCATATTCTTCAGTCATTGATAGACAGTTTGTTGGACAATACTCGACGCAGTTACCACAAAATATACAGATTCCAAAATCAATACTATAATTAAGCAACCGTTTCTTTCTAATATCTGTTTCCAATCTCCAATCAACAACGGGTAGATCTATGGGACATACACGAACACATACTTCACAAGCAATGCATTTATCAAATTCAAAGTGGATTCGACCACGGAAACGCTCTGATGTGATCGATTTTTCATAAGGATATTGAATAGTTATAGGTAAACGATTCGCGTGGGATAAGGTAATCATGAAACTTTGACCAATGTACCTTGCAGCTCGTACTGTTTGTTGACCATAATTCATGAACCCAGTCATCATAGGGAACATATCGTGGCTATCCATGAATAATTTGATATTTCTTTCTCTTGCTTAAGGGAGGTTATGAATCTAGAGTATCATATACTGTTACAGTGAAAGGAGTTGGGAAGAAGTTGTCAATAATAGATTACCCAGAGAAATGGGTAAAAGAAATTTCCATCCAAGATTTAATAGTTGGTCCATTCTCATCCTAGGTAAAGTCCATCTTGTTGTGATAGGAATGAACAGGAACAAATAAGCTTTAGCTAATGTAATAAGGATACCAATCGTTGTTCCAAATACTCCCCCCGTTTTATTTATTCCGAAAAGTTCAGGAATGAATATGTACGGAATAGAGAGATTCCACCCGCCCAAGTAAAGAACTGTTACAAATAATGAAGAAACTAGTAGATTTAGGTAAGAAGCAACGTAAAATAAACCAAATTTGATACCTGAATATTCGGTTTGATAACCCGCTACTAATTCTTCTTCTGCTTCTGGTAAATCAAAAGGTAATCTCTCACATTCTGCTAGGGAAGAAATTATAAAAACTATAAACCCTATGGGTTGACGCCACAGATTCCATCCCCAAAACCCATATTTTGACTGTGCCTCAACTATATCAATTGTACTTGAACTGTTAGATAATCATAGTCGATGATAACATCACTGTTCCCATCGCTATTTCAGAACCGTACATGAGACCTCAGCTTCATACGGCTCCTCGATGGCCACAAATAAATCTAAGGACTGATTCAGTATTACCTCGGCATTTTTTGAGAGTGAATAGAGTAAAGATGCATCAGGGAGTCCCTAATTAGACCAATGGAATTCTGTCTGCTATAATAACAAATTCAAAGTGCTTCCGAATTGCTCTCATAATTTATTTTATAATTAATATTACAATTTATCTTTGTTCAGTAATAGCTTAATCTTTCAATAAAATACTCGTTGTATCAATAGATATTTCTACCCATATCTTTCGATTACGAAAAAGAATTAGACACTCTACATTAGTTCATTTCATGAATCATGATAAGAAGCCTATCTGTATTAATACGGATGGGATGGAGGAAAGAAAGAATAAAGAAAGATCTATTACTATTTATTTTTCCTATTGCATTCCATTTCTTTCGTTCCTGTTCTTCTTTCGCAGAAGAGGGGATTCTCAAAAAAAAAATAAAGGATTACTTCGTTCCCGATAGTCATTTCTTTAATCAGTGGATAGGAGCATACTCTGGATCGGAATCATGGGGAAGTACTGCTTGATCATTTCTACCAACTTAAAGCCCTCATTATGATTCCTTTTATGCAAAAATATCCCTTTGGTTTTTGATACCTTACATTATTTCCATGACGAATCCTTTGTGTACCTTGGTGTTCCTAACCGTCCACTCATTTTTGATTGATTCCCGATATGATAATGCATACAATAACAATTGTAGAAACTCCATACAGTTGATCTTTTGCACCCGCTTCAAGTCATGATGACTAATCAACCAATCTTGGGGTAAACAGTTTCCACCGCTTATCTTTACTTACACTTTCCTCTCGTACATAGGGAATGAGAATCAATCTTCTTACTGCGAATTCATAAGCTGTTTTGTTTCACTCATATAACCATCTCGTTTAGTTCATCAACCTAAATGGTGAATAAAAAAATCAAGATATCTATTCAATACATTCAACCTCTTTCCTAGAAATAAAGGAAAGAAATAAAAGTTAATGTTGCAACGAATCACACGTAGAGATATTGATAACACACATGGAGTTAATGGTATTTCATAACTAATAGATTGAGCAGCAGCTCGTAGACCACCTGAAATATTTATTATTCGATCCATATCCTGACATAAGAAGTCCAATAGGAGCAATACTGGAAATGGCGATCCACAAAAAAACACCTATACCGAGATCGGCTAGAACAAGGCGATAGCCAAAAGGAATTACTGAATAACTTAGTAGAATTGATATGACCGCTATGGATGGCCCGATACTGAATAAACGAATATCTCCTCTAGATGGGAGAAGATCCTCTTTGAAAAGCAGTTTTGTCCCATCCGCTAGAGCTTGAAGAATTCCCAAGGGACCAGCATATTCAGGCCCAATACGTTGTTGTATCCCTGCGGATATTTCTCTTTCTAACCACACAATCACGAGTACCCCTATTGTGATCCCCGATACGGGAGTAAAAATAGGGACAAGCGTCCCTATAAGGCCATAGCCTTCTTTTAAAGATTCCGATCTGGAAAAAGAATTGATAGCTTGTACTTCTGTCGTATCAATTATCATTTCAACGATCAACTTCTCCCATAATGATATCTATACTACCTAGTATCGTCATGATATCAGCCAATTTCATTCTTTTAACTAGCTGAGGAATAATTTGCAAATTTATGAAACCCGGTGGACGAATTTTCCATCTCCAGGGAAAAACACTATTATCTCCTATCAGAAAAATTCCTAATTCTCCTTTTGGGGCTTCTACTCTCACATAAAGTTCTTGTTTTAACAATTCAAAGGTGGGAGAAGGTTTTTTACTAATGAATCGGTATTCAAAATCGTTCCATTCAGAATCCTTTGCTCTATCAAAGCGTCGTACTTCTAAATTCTCATAGGGTCCCCCCGGAATTCCTTCCAGAGCCTGTTGAAGAATTTTTATAGATTCCGTCATTTCACTGATTCGTACTAAATAACGAGCTAATGAGTCTCCTTCTTTTTGCCATTGGACTTCCCAATCGAATTCATCGTAACACTCATAATGATCAACTTTACGAAGATCCCATTGGATTCCGGAAGCTCGTAGCATTGGTCCCGATAAACCCCAATTTATTGCTTCCTCTCCACCAATAATGCCCACTCCTTCAACTCGTTCCAAAAAAATAGGATTCCGCGTAATAAGCTTTTGATATTCAACAACTCCTGTTAAAGAATAATCGCAGAAATCCAAACATTTATCTATCCATCCGTGAGGTAGATCAGCAGCTACTCCTCCGATACGGAAATAATTATGCATCATTCGCATACCTGTGGCAGCTTCGAATAGATCATATAGCAATTCTCTCTCTCGGAAAATATAGAAGAAAGGAGTCTGTGCACCGATATCTGCCATAAAAGGCCCAAGCCATAACAAATGAGAAGCTATACGACTTAGCTCCAGCATAATAACTCTGATATAACTGGCTCTTTTAGGTACTTGAATATTTCCCAATTGTTCGGGGGCATTTACCGTTATTGCCTCTGTGAACATAGTAGCTAAATAATCCCAACGTGTTACATACGGCAGATATTGTATAATTGTTCGGTTTTCCGCAATTTTTTCCATTCCTCTGTGTAAATAACCCAATATAGGTTCACAGTCAATAACATCTTCACCATCTAGAGTAACAATGAGTCGAAGAACACCATGCATTGATGGGTGGTGAGGGCCCATATTGACTATCATGAGGTCTTTTTTTGTAGCCGGTACAGTCATATGCTTTCTTCCCCGATTCATTATTCCATGAATTGTTGAAAACGAAACAAAGTTCATCAAAATTCAAGATCTAATAAACCAAAAAATTCAAATGAATCCTCAAATTAACGATTTTTTGGCTCCCGAATATCCAACTGACCAATTAATTCCTTATAACGTACTCTATTTTTTTTTGACAAATAAGCCAGCAGCCGTTGACGTTTTCCCAGAATTTTTCGCAGACCTCTCTGAGATAAATAGTCTTTTCTGTGAAATTCAAAATGTGCAGTAAGTCTCCGTATCTTATTGGTGAAATTGAATACTTGAAATTCAACAGACCCTTTGTTTTTTTCTTTTTCTTCTTGCGGAATAACCGAGATAAATAAATTTTTTACCATAAAAAAGAATAATTCTTCTCTCTTTTTTTTTTTCTTTCGTTCCCACAAATATGGATTTTACCGATCAGGAATAATAATAAAATGATAATGCCAGTCATTTCGATCTGGTACACACAATAATCTGGATTTATTCATATAATAACTTTTTCTATTTAAATTGAATTAATAAATCCAATTTAATTTGTAATTTGATTCGGATACAATACATAGAAAGGGATGGTACATTTCTGGACCCACGAAAGAGAATGATTTGGGTTTAAGAAGATTCTGTTGATTCATTCCTAGGTCCAATTGATACGTCATTGAATCAGTATCATGTGTCAGAATGTAATGTAACACAACGTGTGTGTACACCTGTCTGTCTTCATATATCGGCTATGATACATGATGTATATAAAATGTACCATTAACTAATTCTGAATCGTGGATACATATATATTCTTGACATACTGAAACGACTGCCATTATTCGTATCAAACCAATAGCGATTCATACAAGCTAAATCTTCTAATCGATAATTGGGCCAAAGAAATAATTTGAATTGAATGAATTTATTTGTATCTGTATCAAGACACTTGTCCTCATCCAAAAATTGCCCAGAGTTCTTTACGTTATTCTCATTGAAAAATACTGGATTTATA
>NW_027519095.1:10000-12500 GCF_043159265.1 Tasmannia lanceolata
GGGAATCTTTTGTTACATTTGTTACAATAGAACCAGAAGTGATGTGGATTATTCAAGAATCGAAGTCGATTTGCTTTATAAAAAGAAGATATCAATGAACTTCTATGAAATGGTTTCACAGGATTCAGCCAATTGTCTCGATCGTGGGATATCATTGAGAAATAGGAATCAGTGTTATCAAAGGATTTCCTGCGATTATTTCTAGTATGGAATGAGTCAATCATCCACTTTGGTATCTTATTGAACAAAAATGGTGATATTGTTCCTCCATTGATCAAGAATTTCGATCTTTGGGAAGTATCATGATCATCCAATAAGAAGGGTTTCAATTTATTCAAATGAACGATTTGAACACCTATTGATTCTAACAACTGATTGCAGAGTTGATCATTCGGACCTTTCAATTCATAGATGTGGATCTCGGACCTATGAATGGGGATATTCCCGATACTCGCAAAGAAAAAAGGAAGTAACTTAGACAAAAAGAGAAGTGACTTGGACAAAAAGAGAAGTGACTTGGACAAAAAGAAACGAAGTGACTTAGACAAATCTTGTTTGTCGATAACCTCGGACCAATCAATCGAATATTGATTAATACGTAATCGATCGAAGACTACTTGAAAACGGTGCTTCTGTTCAGAAACGAAATGTTCCAAATGTTCCTGGAAGTTCTTGCTCCCATTGGACCATTTGTATCTATATGCATCAGGATCCCGATTCATGGATCTCTCGGTTCGAGAAATAAGAGGATCGAACCATTTCTTCTGACTCTTTTTCAAATTCGATAAATGTGGGTTGATCGTATATTTGATTATAGTTAGATGATTCAGAGTATCATTTCCTATTTGATCCCTTTGAATTCCATATTCAAAGTTGCGATCGGATCTATTCATTAAAAAGAATCGATTCGATACATTTCTTATGTACCCATAGGTGCTATATTGGATTTGAATCCAATTTCGGATCAATCTATATTGATTGACCGCCTCCATTATGTTGTTGCTAGCAAATACCACTATTTTGGGTTTTGGATCTTCCAAATCATTCCCGCAGGAGATCCGGACCGATTTTTTTCTGATCCTTCGATAAAAAGATTCATTCTCTTCATAAAAAATAGGAGGTAGAACCAATAAAGATTTCTTTTTCGATTCATCCCTGGAGTTGAATACCTCATTCAAGAATTTTTTTTGATCCAATCCGTAGGAATCAATAGAAAAGGCAAATCCCTTATGATACACCAGATCCGGCTCGGTTATTGATAGAGTGAATAGATCCGCCATTTCTTGAAATCTCTCTTCTGATTCAAAATCGTGGTGTAACGTGTATCCCCCTTTGTTCCGGTCATGGAATAGATGAAATAAATCAAAAAATGGATTTTTGTTCAAGAATGAAATCTTATTGGAACTGTCCATATCCGGTTCATCCTTCGGAACCATAGCACATCCCGGATCTAATGAAATAGGATGAATTGAGACGGTATTTTGTAAATACGTAATTATCTTGAATATATCAACCATTTCTTTATTTTCCGATCGCCTGGATCGGACAAAAGAAACATCTTGTTGTTTCTTCAACAATTTCTGATCTCTAGTGGACCTCTCAGTAGGATTCGAACCCAGATTAAGTTCTGACCCTCTGTCAGAGAAAAAAGAACGAATTGATCTTGTAGGATTCCCAAGAAATTCGTCGATTTCTTCCGGAAGCAGATGATTATTCATCTGCTTCTCACGTTCCGTGAATAGCCGGGACATTGAGGAATATCCAGAAAGGCATTTCGGGAATCGATCTGATTCTATCTCTGTTCGTTCCGTTTGAAGAAAGGAAGGATCCCAAAGAATCGATCTTTCTTTTAGTTGCTGAATCTCTGTTTGATTGATCAATGTGTGATATTCCGAATCCTCATTACTAATGGAATCGAAATGATCTCTGGATTGATCAGAAGATCCTTTCAATTGGCTAGAATCCGTTACTTGAACGAAAATAGATCTTGTGGAATCATATTGAATATTTGACGATACATTCTGTACCTTGCTAAAAAACCGATCCTTGTTTACCAACCACACATTGTCTAACCAAATCAAATTCTCTCTCGATACCTTCCTCAAAAAATCCGATTCGTGCTGATTCTTCCCCCAACTAACGAAGAGATCTTGGCGGAATTGCCACATATGAAATTGAGCACAATTTTGTAAAGAAATACCCCACTTGTTTCTCGAGAAGAGATGGGAAACATGCTCAATATCATTTGATTGAATAGTTGCCTCAGCTCCTTGTTGTTTGAAGAAACCCTCCACTTCAATTGGTCTTTTTTCACGAAAAGCAGACATGAGATAACAAATCAAGTGTTTCACTAAGATTTCGAATAGCTGTCCCGAATTCAAGTTGATTATGTTTCGCTTCTTCCTCGGAGAAAGACGATCAAAGAATTCCCGATCATGGTCCTTGCGGATCGGATCATCCGTATAGGATACAAAAAGAAACTCCAGATATTTTATATCTT
>NW_027519095.1:15000-22500 GCF_043159265.1 Tasmannia lanceolata
GGACAATTAGCTAGAGCAGCAGGTGCTGTAGCGAAACTGATTGCAAAAGAGGGTAAATCGGCCACATTAAGATTACCATCTGGGGAGGTCCGTTTGATATACAAAAACTGCTTAGCAACAGTCGGACAAGTGGGTAATGTTGGGGTGAACCAGAAAAATTTGGGTAGAGCCGGATCTAAGTGTTGGCTAGGTAAGCGTCCTGTAGTAAGAGGAGTAGCTATGAACCCTGTAGACCATCCCCATGGGGGTGGTGAAGGGAGGGCCCCAATTGGTAGAAAAAAACCCACAACCCCTTGGGGCTATCCTGCGCTTGGAAGAAGAAGTAGAAAAAGGAATAAATATAGTGATATTTATATTCTTCGTCGCCGTAAATAGTAAAGTAAATAGGAATATTGAAAATCGAATAGGATAAGTAATCGGTGGGCGAACGACGGGAATTGAACCCGCGCATGGTGGATTCACAATCCACTGCCTTGATCCACTTGGCTACATCCGCCCCTCCTCTCTCTCTAAAGCTAAAGGAGTCAATCTCCTTTAAAGGATACAATTTCTACCATACAATTAATTATTATTGTATTGAGTGTTTCTTATTGAGTCTTTCTTACTTTCTTTCATACTGAGATACTCATGGACATACAATACCAATAAAGTCATTTTTATTTTTAGGAACGTACATTAATTTCAGATTGATACAGAACGAAAGTATGATATTCGATCATGAACTAACCAACAATAATATTTTCTTAAGTTGAAGTAAATCAACTTTATTTCATAGTTTTATTTCATAAGTAAATAAAAAAAAAAGGAGTAATCAGCTGTGACGCGTTCACTAAAAAAAAATCCTTTTGTAGCTAATCATTTATTGGGAAAAATTGAGAAGCTCAACATGAGGGAGGAGAAAGAGATAATAGTAACTTGGTCCCGAGCATCTACCATTATACCCACAATGATAGGCCATACAATTGCTATTCATAATGGAAAAGAACATTTACCCATTTATATAATAGATCGTATGGTGGGTCACAAATTGGGAGAATTCGCACCGACTCTGACTTTCCAGGGACACGCGAGAAACAATAATGGATCTCGTCGTTAATAAAGTGAAATAGGTGCTCGTCATTCATTGGTGGGAGGTAACCCTTATGTCAAAGTGGAGAAGGTGGAAGAGGAGCATGAAAAAGCATAGGAAGAAGAAGAGCTCTAGTACAGAAGTACAAGCTTTAGCTCAACATATATGTATGTCTGCTCACAAAGCACGAAGAGTCATTGATCAGATTCGTGGGCGTTCCTATGAGGAAACACTTATGCTACTAGAACTTATGCCTTATCGAGCATCTTATCCCATTTTAAAATTGGTTTATTCTGCAGCAGCAAATGCTAGTCACAATAAGGGTTTCAACGAAGCTGATTTAGTCATTAGTCAAGCCGAAGTCAATGGGGGTACTATCATTAAAAAGTTAAAACCTCGGGCTCGAGGACGTAGTTATCCGATAAAAAGACCCACCTGTCATATAAATATCGTTTTGAAAGATCAATCTAAAACGAAAACTGAACAAGATTTTCTTTTAGAGAATAAAGGTGTATTTAAGGATACTATAATAGAGAGATACCTAGAGAAAGAGAGAGAGAGATAAACTTCTGCCTCCTTCGGTTTCCGAATTGGAATAGAGATAAATAGATATATATAGAGAGAGAAAGAGATCGGGATAAATATGATATGGGAAAAAAAATAAATCCACTTGGTTTCCGACTTGGTGCAAACCAAAGTCATCGTTCCCTTTGGTTCGCACAACCCAAAAGTTATTCCAGGGGTCTCCAGGAAGATGAAAAAATACGGGATTGTATCAAGAATTATGTACAAAAAAATATGAGATCTGGTTCAGAAGGAATTGCACATATAGAGATTAAAAAAAAAATCGACCTAATTCAGGTCATAATCTATATTGGATTCCCAAATTTGTTAATAGAGGGTCGAACGCGAGGAATCGAAGAATTACGGATCAATGTACAAAAAGGGTTTCGTTCTGTGAACCGGAGACTTAACATTGCTATCACAAGAGTTGCAAAACCTTATGGACAACCTAATATTCTTGCAGAATATATAGCTCTACAATTAAAGAATAGAGTTTCGTTTCGAAAGGCAATGAAAAAAGCTATTGAATTAACTGAACAAGCTGATACAAAAGGAATTCAAGTGCAAATTGCAGGGCGTATCGACGGAAAAGAAATTGCACGTGTCGAATGGATCAGAGAAGGTAGGGTTCCCCTACAAACCATTCGAGCTAAAATTGATCATTGTTCCTATACAGTTCGAACTATCTATGGGGTATTAGGCATCAAAATTTGGATATTTGTAGATGAGCAATAATGGGTCTTTCCTTCCCATTCTATACTGCGATAGAACAAAAAATGACAAACTCTTTCATTCATTCTTTTTCCCTTCAATCAAAAATGAACAATTCTAATTAGAATTATTAATTATTTCTAATTATTAATTATAATTATATAGGGTTGAATAAAAATTCGATTGATCATTTGGTAGAATTGCTATGCTTAGTGTGTGACTCGTTGGTTTTTTCTTTAGAGTTGGATTCAAAAAAAAAAAAAACAATGGACCAGCCCATAACTAATAACTAGAGAACTAATAACCAGCTCATTGCTTCGTATTATCGAGATCCAAGAAAGCAGTCACTATATGATGTGTTGATCATATAGTTGTAGCAACTGAAATCGTTTTTTTTTTTTTCATAAAGGAAAAAAAAATCTGATTATGGTTTGTAAAGCGAAAATAGAGGGATATGGGTAAAAGGAGGGGTGAGAGAAAGAAAGGAGGAGAATATCAATCAATGCTATATGATTCCAATATGTATGGTCTATGAATCATCTCATAAAAGGCAGCGTGATAAAGCATCAATACGGATTCGTTTATAAGTAGATGAATCCGGTTCATAGGAAAAATGAAAATAATAAAGAGCCTCGAGTCAATAGAGACTGAGGAGATTGACTCGGGAACAAATGAAATTGGGAGCTCCACTGTAGAGTTCAGACCTAACCATTAATGGAGAAGCTATGGGAACGACGGAACCTGTGACTGCACAAGATTCTATTAAAAACGAATCCTAATGATTCATTGGGTGGGATGGCGAAACCAACCAAGAACCCTTTTATTTATTCTGAAAGGTCATGGGTTGACCCTACGAATGAAGCAGATTTTAAAGAGTCAATATTCGCCCGCGAACCTTTCCTTATTGGATTGCAAAATTTTGGGCGATTCCATTCAGTAAAGGCCAAAAGAAGGATTCGTTATAAAAAGAAAGGCATTCATTATCCATAAATAGAAATATACGTCCTATAAATTATAAATCGAAATAGAAAGATACGTCTAGCTGCTGTATATACAAGATATACAGATTCCTACATGATGGATTAACTATCAAGAAATCCCATGATTCAGTGTATTATTCATTAAATACATGTGTATTTGTAATATTATTGAATCGTTTCATTCGCGAGGAGCTGGATGAGACGAAACTCTCATGTCCGGTTCTGCAGTAGAGATGGGGTTGAGAAACAACCATCAACTATAACCCCAAAAGAACCAGATTCCGTAAACAACATAGAGGAAGAATGAAGGGAATATCTTATCGAGGCAATCGTATTTGTTTCGGTAGATACGCTCTTCAGGCACTTGAACCCGCTTGGATCACATCTAGACAAATAGAAGCAGGGCGACGAGCAATGACACGATATGCGCGTCGTGGTGGAAAAATCTGGGTACGTATATTTCCCGACAAACCCGTTACAGTCAGACCCACAGAAACACGTATGGGTTCGGGTAAGGGATCCCCCGAATATTGGGTATCCGTCGTTAAACCGGGTCGAATACTTTATGAAATGGGCGGAGTCTCAGAAACTGTAGCCAGAGCAGCTATTTCAATAGCTGCGTGCAAAATGCCTATACGAACTCAATTCGTTATTGTGGGATAGGGATGTGAAACCAAAAGAAAGGAGTATTTTTGATGAAAAATACAATTGCAGATTTATTTATTTCTGGACAGACAATATTTCTTTCTTTTTTCCTTCGCCCTTTGCATTGAAATAAGAGATTCAAAAAAAAAAAAATGATATGATTCAACCTCAGACCCATTTGAATGTAGCGGACAACAGCGGGGCTCGAGAATTGATGTGTATTCGAATAATCGGAGCTAGTAATCGCCGATATGCTCATATCGGTGATGTTATTGTTGCTGTAATCAAAGAAGCAGTACCCAATATGCCTCTCGAAAGATCAGAAGTGATCAGAGCTGTAATTGTACGTACATGTAAAGAACTCAAACGTGACAACGGTATGATAATACGATATGATGACAATGCAGCGGTTGTCATTGATCAAGAAGGAAATCCAAAAGGAACTCGAGTTTTTGGCGCGATCGCTCGGGAATTGAGACAGTTGAATTTCACTAAAATAGTCTCATTAGCTCCTGAGGTATTATAAAGACTAGTAGATGAGACCATTATATAGTAGGGTATCTGAAGTAGATCAAATCCATTAGTAGATTGTGTCTTATGCATATACCTTTAATAATTCATAAAAAAAAAAATTGAAAGTGAAAATGAAAATCAAGAAAAAAAAAAAACAGAACATGTTGATTATATCAAAATGGGGAAGCCCTAATAATTATAGTTCGTCATGAGTAAGGACACTATTGCCGATATAATAACTTCTATAAGAAATGCTGACATGGATAAAAAAAGAACAGCTCGAATAGCATCTACTAATATAACCGAAAACATTATTAAAATACTTCTACGAGAAGGTTTTATTGAAAATGTTAGGAAACATCGAGAAAACAAGAAATATTTCTTGGTTTTAACCCTGCGACATAGAAGGAATCAGAAAGGAACATATAGAAATATTTTAAAGTGTATCAGCCGACCCGGTCTACGAATCTATTCCAACTATAAACGAATTCCTAGGATTTTAGGTGGAATAGGTATTGTAATTCTTTCTACTTCTCGAGGTATAATGACAGATCGAGAAGCTCGACTAAAAAGAATTGGAGGAGAAATTTTATGTTATATATGGTGATCCTTCTGAATATCCGAATTTGATCCGTAACTTTCGATTTGTGAAAAAGAGAGAAAAGGCAGGTTGTCTAATATCACTCCTCCTCCATTAGTTGATACTTCAAGGGGGTTACCTGAAATGAAAGAACAAAAATTGATTCATGAAGGTTTAATTACTGAATCACTTCCAAATGGTATGTTCCGGGTTCGTTTAGATAATGAAGATCTGATTCTAGGTTATGTTTCGGGGAGGATCCGACGTAGTTTTATACGGATACTACCAGGAGATAGAGTCAAAATCGAAGTAAGTCGTTATGATTCAACCAAGGGACGTATAATTTATAGACTTCGCAACAAAGGTTCGAACGATTAGGTGACTTTTTAAACATTTCTTCCATGGGGATACAATTCGAGGTTCAAAATTTCAAGAGACTTATTTTCTTCAAAAGAGTAGATTCGGAATTAAGGAATGACAAATATGAAAATAAGGGCTTCTGTTCGTAAAATTTGCGAAAAATGTCGACTGATCCGTAGGCGAGGACGAATTATAGTAATTTGTTTCAATCCGAGACATAAACAGAGACAAGGGTAATCTTTCTAAAAAGGGCCTTTCTAAAGTAAGGGGACCCGTTGTACAAATAAAGGATCTGTTTTGACATGAAATGGATATATCCGTATATCTCTGACTCATATTTATGAGATGCTAAAATATGACAAAACCTATACCAAGAATTGGTTCGCGTAGGAATGGGCGTATTAGTTCACGTAAGAATGGACGTAGAATACCAAAAGGAGTTATTCATGTTCAAGCGAGTTTCAACAATACCATTGTAACTGTTACGGATATGCGAGGTCGGGTGGTTTCTTGGTCCTCCGCTGGTACTTGTGGATTCAGAGGCACAAGAAGAGGGACACCATTTGCTGCTCAAACCGCAGCAGGAAATGCTATTCGTACAGTAGTGGATCAGGGTATGCAACGAGCAGAAGTCATGATAAAGGGTCCTGGTCTCGGAAGAGATGCAGCATTACGAGCCATTCGCAGAAGTGGTATACTATTAAGTTTCGTACGTGACGTAACCCCTATGCCACATAATGGATGTAGACCTCCTAAAAAAAGGCGTGTGTAGAAATAAGAATTGAACTGATTTCAAGAGAAATAAATGATTCAATGATCTGATCAATAATATTAGTATGGTTCGAGAGGAAGTAGCAGTATCCACTCGGACACTACAGTGGAAGTGTGTTGAATCAAGAACAGACAGTAAGCGCCTTTCCTATGGACGTTTCATTCTGTCCCCGCTTATGAAAGGTCAAGCAGATATGATAGGTATCGCTATGCGAAGGGCTTTACTTGGAGAAATAGAAGGAACATGTATCACACGCGCAAAATCTGATAAGATACCACATGAATATTCTACGATAGTCGGTATTGAAGAATCAGTACATGAAATTTTCATGAATTTGAAAGAAATTGTATTGAGAAGTAATCTGTATGGAACTTGCGACGCATCTATTTTCGTCAGGGGTCCGAGATGCGTAACTGCTCAAGATATCATCTCGCCACCTTCTGTGAAAATGGTTGATACTACACAGCATATAGCTAGCCTGACAGAACCAATTGATTTGTGTATTGGATTACAAATCGAGAGGGATCGCGGATATCGTATGAAAACCCCAAATAACGATCAAGATGGAAGTTATCCTATAGAGGCTGTATCCATGCCTGTTCGAAATGCGAATCATAGTATTCATTCTTATGGGAATGGGAATGAGAAACAAGAGATACTTTTTCTAGAAATATGGACGAATGGAAGTTTAACTCCTAAAGAAGCACTTCACGAAGCTTCCCGTAATTTGATTGATTTATTTATTCCTTTTCTACATGGGAGGAAGAGGACATAAATTTAGAGGACAATCTAAACAATCTAAACAGGGGTACTGTACCTTTTTTTACCTTTCAGGATAAATTGGCTAATCTAAAGAAAAACAAAAAAGGAATTGCATTGGAATGTATTTTTATTGACCAATCAGAATTGCCTCCCAGAACCTATAATTGTCTCAAAAGGTCCAATATACATACATTATTGGACCTTTTGAGTAAGAGTCAAGAAGATCTTATGAGAATTGAACATTTGCGCATAGAAGATGTAAAACGGATATTGGACATTTTACAGAAACATTTCACAATTGATTTACCTAAGAATAAGTTTTAAATCCATTGGAATTATTTCATCTTTTTATTTTATATTTTATAAAGAATAAAGAAAGAAATGAAGAATTATAAAGAAAGAGAAGAATCAAATAAAGAAAGAGAAGAATCAAATTGGTTTTGAATCTTTAGCACAACCCGATCCGTATATTCGAAATAGATCTATAATGGATCTATAATGAAATTTAAGAAATGTATCTAGGGAGGATTCATTTTGAAGCGAC
>NW_027519095.1:25000-27905 GCF_043159265.1 Tasmannia lanceolata
TCAATAAAGCCCCCAAGCTAAGCCCAAAGGTTCTCTGAGTAAGAACCATTTGATCATCACTTATTCAATGAATGGATGTAATGACTAAAAATCCAGAGAAACATTTGTCCTTCGGTCAAAAAAGCATGATTCTGAAGGAAGAAAAATCGTTCAATTTATGAAATACCTCTCATTTTTTGGAGTCCGGTCGCGAGGTCTGAATAGTAGGTATGAATCATAGTTCAAATATTTCTTGATTATATTCCGTGCTTCAGATACTAGAATGAATATCTGACGAGGCAGAACCATCTCGATCGAGATGACAGACCCATTCTCTGTACTATCAATAGGATCAATTATAACAAGTCACACACTCATATTCCGGAAATACCGAAACAACGGAATTCCACGGTCGAACTACCGGAATAGCCTAGAAATCTGATCCCTAAGTAATTCATTTTTGATTGAAAACTAGGACTTCATGGTTCTTATGGACCTAACTCATTGAAATTCCATCCAGTAAAACGGAAGAATTATAAATCTCCAAAATAATAGATAGGAATATCGCAAACAGAGCCATTGCGACACCCATCAAAGGAGTAGTTCCCCATCCAGGGGCTACTTTACCATATTCCGAATTCAATGGTTTCAATAAATTCCCTGTAATAGTTCGTCTTGGCCTAGATCTAGAACTACCCTCAATGGTTTGTGTAGCCATAAATCCTATTGCATTGGTTGAGATCTGTTGACTTTGTATACTATTCCGTTGTAAATAAACGATCTTCTCGTAGCGTAGATCCGTCGTGGTCTTGAAATTATCTAATAATGGAAACAGCAACCCTAGTCGCCATCTCCATATCTGGTTCACTTGTAAGCTTTACTGGGTACGCCTTATATACCGCTTTTGGGCAACCCTCTCAACAACTAAGAGATCCATTCGAGGAGCACGGGGACTAGTTGAAATAATGAACCTCCCATATTGTATTGGGAGGCTCATTACTTCAATTGAGATAATAAAAAATCATTTCATCCTTTTTGTCGGAACCTTAGGTGGTTCTCGAAAAAAGATAGCGAAAAAAATTATCCCTAGAGTCGAGACTAACAGGAATGTATAAACCAATGCTTCCATGGATTCGATCGTGGTTTACAATTATAGCTTCCACACCTGTGCATTTGGGAACATTTCCCAGATAAAGTAAAGAAAGGGCAAGAGTCAAAGAAAAGGCGATGATTAAAATCAAGATTTCTACGGTACCCTAACCTTATGTCAAATCAAAAAAAAATCAAATAGAGGCAAAAGACGCTAGAGTAATGTTGTATCAGACTACTTGTCGCCTTGTAGTTGGATCTCCAAGTTTTTGGAATGTTCCAAATTCCACTTGAGCATCCAAATCAGGGTCAATACCAGCAAAAACATCTCTGAACAAGGTTCTAGCCCCATGCCAAATGTGTCCGAAAAAGAAGAGCAAAGCAAACGTAGCATGTCCAAAAGTAAACCAACCCCTTGGACTGCTACGAAAAACACCATCGGATTTCAAAGTAGCACGATCTAATTCAAAAATTTCACCCAATTGGGCACGTCTAGCATATTTTTTCACAGTAGCAGGATCGCCATAACTGACCCCATTGAGTTCGCCACCATAGAACTCAACAGTTACACCTACTTGTTCGACACTATACTTCGATTCTGCCCTTCTAAAAGGAACATCCGCTCTCACAATTCCGTCTCCGTCTACCAAAACCACCGGAAATGTTTCAAAAAAAGTAGGCATACGACGTACAAAAAGCTCATGCCCCTCTTTATCTCTAAAGATGGGTGTCCTAACCATCCAACAGCTATTCCATCCCCATTGTCCATTGAGCCTGCTCTGAATAATCCCCCTTCGCCGGATTATTACCGATGTAATCATAAAAAGCTAATTTTTCGGGAATTTTAGACCAAGCTTCCGATAAACTCAGATTTTCGGCTAGCCCGCTCCAACTCTTCGATATATTTCTTGCTGGAAGTATCCCTGATCCCACTGATAACGAGTGGGACCAAATAATTCTATGGGAGTAGTTGCTGAACCATACCACATAGTTCCAGCAACGACGAAAGCTGCAAAAAAGACAGCAGCGATACTACTAGAAAGTACAGTTTCAATATTGCCCATACGTAATCCTTTGTATAAACGTTGGGGCGGGCGGACACTAAGATGGAATAGTCCCGCCAATATCCCCAATGTCCCCGCTGCAATATGATGAGAGGCTATTCCTCCCGGAACAAAAGGATCAAAACCTTCTGCGCCCCACGCTGGATTTACAGATTGTACTTTTCCGGTTAGACCATAAGGATCGGACACCCATATTCCAGGACCATACAAGCCTGTTACATGAAATGCGCCAAACCCAAAGCAAGCCACCCCTGAGAGAAATAAATGAATTCCAAAGATCTTGGGCAAATCCAAAGAGGGTTTTCCCGTACGTTCATCACAGAATATTTCTAGGTCCCAATACACCCAATGCCAGATGGCTGCTAAGAAGCACAAGCCAGAAAACACAATATGTGCCCCAGCCACACCTTCGTAACTCCAAATACCCGGATTCGTTATAGTTCCTCCTGTGATACTCCAACCACCCCATGAATTGGTTATCCCTAAACGAGTCATGAAGGGTATAACGAACATACCTTGTCTCCACATTGGATCAAGGACGGGATCAGAGGGATCAAAAACGGCTAATTCGTATAGAGCCATCGAACCGGCCCAACCAGAAACTAGAGCTGTATGCATTATATGGACAGAAAGTAACCGACCGGGATCATTCAATACGACGGTATGAACACGATACCAAGGCAAACCCATGGAAATACCCCTTATTTTATCAAAGAAAAAATAGACACTATGTAACTTTATCACATTGGAAAAGACTGATTGATGCTATGGAC
>NW_027519097.1:7500-25000 GCF_043159265.1 Tasmannia lanceolata
TCATTTCGACAGAGGATTCCATAGGAATGGTTTGGATAAATAGGATTCATGGTATCCTCCCCAATCTTTCTGATTACCAAGAATTTGAAGATAAAATGGATGCATTTAATGAAGAATTAGTATCGCCAGACATTGATCATTCCTTGAACTCAATCAGTGAATTAGCTGAAGAATCAAGACCTAGTTTGAATTTGAAAGGACTTACTTTATTGGACGAACAAAGAAGACTTGACTCAGAAAATAAAATGAAACGTTTGAAATTTCTATTCGATGCAGTTAAAACTGATCCAAACGATCAAACTATTAGAAATAAATCCATTGGAATAAAGGAAATCGGTAAAAAGGTTCCTCGATGGTCATATAAATTGACCGACGATTTGAAAGAACAAGAGGCGGAAAATGAGGAAGGATCGACGGAGGATCCTGGTATTCGTTCAAGAAAAGCCAAACGTGTGGTAATTTATACTGATAACGATCAGAATATCAATACTCATACTAGTACTAATACTAATAATGATAGTGATCAAGCGGAAGAAGTGGCTTTGATACGTTACTCACAACAATCGGATTTTCGTCGGGATCTAATCAAAGGATCCATGCGCGCTCAAAGACGTAAAACAGTGACTTGGGAAATGTTTCAAACAAATGTGCATTCCCCGCTTTTTTTGGACAGAATAGACAAAACATTTTTTTTCTCTTTTGATATCTCTGGAATGATTAATCCACTTTTTAGGAATTGGATAGGAAAGGATCCGCAACTCAAAACCTCAGATTCTGAGGAGGAAGAGGCAAAAGAAAAAGAGAAAAAAAGAAAGAGCAAAAAAGAGGAGAATGAACGGATAGCAATATCAGAAACTTGGGATACTATTATATTTGCTCAAGCAATAAGAGGTTCTATGTTAGTAACCCAATCGATTCTTAGAAAATACATCATATTGCCTTCATTGATAATAGCTAAAAATCTTGGCCGTATGTTATTATTTCAATTTCCCGAGTGGTACGAGGATTTGAAGGAGTGGAATAAAGAAATGCATGTTAAATGCACCTATAATGGTGTTCAATTATCAGAAACAGAATTTCCGAAAAACTGGTTAACAGATGGGATTCAGATAAAGATCTTATTTCCTTTCTGTCTGAAACCTTGGCGGGGATCTAAACTACAATTTCATCATAGAGATCCAATGAAAAACAAAGGAAAAATAGAAAATTTTTGTTTTTTAACGGTCTGGGGAATGGAAACTGAATTACCTTTTGGTTCTCCACGAAAAGAACCTTCTTTTTTTGAACCCATTTTTAAAGAACTCGAAAAAAAAACGAGAAAAGTTCAAAAAAAATATTTTCGAGTTTTCAGAATTTTAAAAGAAAGAACAAAATGTTGTCTAAAGGTCTCAAAAGAAAAAATAAGATGGGTTATCAAAATAGTTCTATTTATAAAAAGAATAATGAAAGAGCTTACAAAAGTGAACTCAATTTTATTATTTGGGTTGAGGAAAGGCTATCAACCGAGTGAAACTGGAAAAGATTTCATAATCAGTAATAAGATTACTCACGACTCGACTATTCAAATTAGATCCATGGATTGGACAAATTATTCACTGACAGAAAAAAAAATGAAAGATCTGACTGATAGTACAACCAAAATCAAAAATCAAATAGAAAAAATAAAAAAAGACAAGAAAAAAATATTTCTAACTACAGATACAGATATAAATATTAGTCCTAACAAGACAAGTTTTGATGATGAAAGATCGGAATCACAGAAACATATTTGGCAGAGATCAAAAAAAAGAAGTGCCCGATTAATACGTAAATCGCAATATTTTATAAAATATTTCATTGAAAGAATATACATAGATATCTTTCTATGTGCCATTAACATTCCCAGGATTAATACACAACTTTTCCTTGAATCAACAAAAAATCTTATCGATAAATATATTTACAATAATGAAACAAATAAAGAAGGAATTGATGAAACAAATCAAAATACAACTCAGTTTATTTTGACTATCCAAAAGTCACTTTCTATTTCGAATATTCGAAATAATAATTCACAGATTTATTGTAACTTATCTTTCTTGTCCCAAGCATATGTATTTTACAAATTATCACAAAACCAAGAAGTTATTAACAAGTATCACTTGATATCTGTACTTCAATATCATGGCGCATCTCCTTTTATTAAGCATAGAATAAAGGACTATTTGGGTACACGAGGAATTTTTGATTTCAAACCAAGACATAAGAAATTTTCGAATTCCAGAATGAATGAATGGAAAAACTGGTTAAAGCGTCATTATCAATACAATTTATCTCAGAATAGATGGTCTAGATTAGTATCGAAAAAATGGCGAACTAGAGTCAATCATCGTCGTACGATTGAAAATAAAGATTCCAAAAAATGGGATTCATATGAAAAAGAAAAAGACCAATTCATTTATTACGAGAAAGAAAATGATTGCGCGGTGAATTCATTGCCGAGTCAAAAAGAAAAATTTAAAAAACACTACAGATATGATCTTTTATCGTGTAAATATATTAATTATGAGGATAGGAAGAGCTCATATATTTATGTATCCCCGTTAAAAGTAAATGGGGGCCGAGAGATTCCCTATAATGACAACACACCTAAACCTAAACCCGAATCATGTTATGTACTGGGGGATATAGCTATTAGTGATTATCTAGAAGAAGAGTCTATTATGGATACGGGTAAAAATCCGGATAGAAAATATTTTGAGTGGAGAATTCTGCATTTTTGTCTTAGAAAAAATATCGATATTGATACCTGGACCGATATGGATACTGGGACCAATATTAATAAAAATACTAAGAATGGGATTAATGATTATGAAATAATTGATAAAAAAGATCTTTTTTATTTCACGATTCATCAAGAAATCAACCCACCCAATCAAAAAAAAAACTTTTTTGATTGGATGGGAATGAATGAAGAAATGCGATATCGTCCCATATCGAATCTGGAATCTTGGTTCTTCCCAGAATTTGTGCGACTTTATGATACATATAAAATGAAACCATGGATCATACCAATCAAATTACTTCTTTTAAATTTTCATGGAAATAAAAACATTAGTGAAAATAAAAACATTAGTGAAAATCAAAAAAAAGATCTTCGTATATCATCTAATCAAAAAGAATATCTTGAATTAGAGAACCGAAATAAAGAAAAAGAAGAAGAACAGCCGGGCCAAGGGGATATTAGATCAGATGCACGAAACCAAGAGAATCTTGAATCAGATGCACAAAAAAAAAAAAAATATGTTGAAAAGGATTACGCGGAATCAGACATTAAAAAAAGGAGAAAGAAAAGAAAATACAAGAGCAACAGAGAAGCAGAACTAGAGTTCTTCCTAAAAGATATTTGCTTTTTCAATTGAGATGGGACGATTCTTTGAATCAAAGAATGATCAATAATATCAAGGTATATTGCCTCCTGCTTAGACTGATAAATCCAAGGGAAATTGCTATATCCTCTATTCAAAGAGGAGAAATGCGCCTGGACGTAATGTTGATTCAGAAGGATCTCACTCTTACGGAATTGATAAAAAGGGGAATATTTATTATTGAACCAGCCCGCCTGTCTATAAAACGGGATGGACAATTTATTATGTATCAAACCATAGGCATTTCATTGGTCCATAAGAGTAAACACCAAACTAATCGAGAACGTCGAGAAAAAAATATGTTGATGAGAATTCTTTCAATGGATCTATTGCACAACATGGAAAGATGCTTATGAATGGAGATGAAAATCATTATGATTTTCTTGTTCCTGAAAATATTCTATCTCCTAGACGTCGTAGAAAATTGAGAATTTTAATGTGTTTCAATTTCAGTAATGAGAATATTGTGGATATAAATCCAGTATTTTTCAATGAGAATAACGTAAAGAACTCTGGGCAATTTTGGATGAGGACAAGTGTCTTGATACAGATACAAATAAATTCATTCAATTCAAATTATTTCTTTGGCCCAATTATCGATTAGAAGATTTAGCTTGTATGAATCGCTATTGGTTTGATACGAATAATGGCAGTCGTTTCAGTATGTCAAGAATATATATGTATCCACGATTCAGAATTAGTTAATGGTACATTTTATATACATCATGTATCATAGCCGATATATGAAGACAGACAGGTGTACACACACGTTGTGTTACATTACATTCTGACACATGATACTGATTCAATGACGTATCAATTGGACCTAGGAATGAATCAACAGAATCTTCTTAAACCCAAATCATTCTCTTTCGTGGGTCCAGAAATGTACCATCCCTTTCTATGTATTGTATCCGAATCAAATTACAAATTAAATTGGATTTATTAATTCAATTTAAATAGAAAAAGTTATTATATGAATAAATCCAGATTATTGTGTGTACCAGATCGAAATGACTGGCATTATCATTTTATTATTATTCCTGATCGGTAAAATCCATATTTGTGGGAACGAAAGAAAAAAAAAAGAGAGAAGAATTATTCTTTTTTATGGTAAAAAATTTATTTATCTCGGTTATTCCGCAAGAAGAAAAAGAAAAAAACAAAGGGTCTGTTGAATTTCAAGTATTCAATTTCACCAATAAGATACGGAGACTTACTGCACATTTTGAATTTCACAGAAAAGACTATTTATCTCAGAGAGGTCTGCGAAAAATTCTGGGAAAACGTCAACGGCTGCTGGCTTATTTGTCAAAAAAAAATAGAGTACGTTATAAGGAATTAATTGGTCAGTTGGATATTCGGGAGCCAAAAAATCGTTAATTTGAGGATTCATTTGAATTTTTTGGTTTATTAGATCTTGAATTTTGATGAACTTTGTTTCGTTTTCAACAATTCATGGAATAATGAATCGGGGAAGAAAGCATATGACTGTACCGGCTACAAAAAAAGACCTCATGATAGTCAATATGGGCCCTCACCACCCATCAATGCATGGTGTTCTTCGACTCATTGTTACTCTAGATGGTGAAGATGTTATTGACTGTGAACCTATATTGGGTTATTTACACAGAGGAATGGAAAAAATTGCGGAAAACCGAACAATTATACAATATCTGCCGTATGTAACACGTTGGGATTATTTAGCTACTATGTTCACAGAGGCAATAACGGTAAATGCCCCCGAACAATTGGGAAATATTCAAGTACCTAAAAGAGCCAGTTATATCAGAGTTATTATGCTGGAGCTAAGTCGTATAGCTTCTCATTTGTTATGGCTTGGGCCTTTTATGGCAGATATCGGTGCACAGACTCCTTTCTTCTATATTTTCCGAGAGAGAGAATTGCTATATGATCTATTCGAAGCTGCCACAGGTATGCGAATGATGCATAATTATTTCCGTATCGGAGGAGTAGCTGCTGATCTACCTCACGGATGGATAGATAAATGTTTGGATTTCTGCGATTATTCTTTAACAGGAGTTGTTGAATATCAAAAGCTTATTACGCGGAATCCTATTTTTTTGGAACGAGTTGAAGGAGTGGGCATTATTGGTGGAGAGGAAGCAATAAATTGGGGTTTATCGGGACCAATGCTACGAGCTTCCGGAATCCAATGGGATCTTCGTAAAGTTGATCATTATGAGTGTTACGATGAATTCGATTGGGAAGTCCAATGGCAAAAAGAAGGAGACTCATTAGCTCGTTATTTAGTACGAATCAGTGAAATGACGGAATCTATAAAAATTCTTCAACAGGCTCTGGAAGGAATTCCGGGGGACCCTATGAGAATTTAGAAGTACGACGCTTTGATAGAGCAAAGGATTCTGAATGGAACGATTTTGAATACCGATTCATTAGTAAAAAACCTTCTCCCACCTTTGAATTGTTAAAACAAGAACTTTATGTGAGAGTAGAAGCCCCAAAAGGAGAATTAGGAATTTTTCTGATAGGAGATAATAGTGTTTTTCCCTGGAGATGGAAAATTCGTCCACCGGGTTTCATAAATTTGCAAATTATTCCTCAGCTAGTTAAAAGAATGAAATTGGCTGATATCATGACGATACTAGGTAGTATAGATATCATTATGGGAGAAGTTGATCGTTGAAATGATAATTGATACGACAGAAGTACAAGCTATCAATTCTTTTTCCAGATCGGAATCTTTAAAAGAAGGCTATGGCCTTATAGGGACGCTTGTCCCTATTTTTACTCCCGTATCGGGGATCACAATAGGGGTACTCGTGATTGTGTGGTTAGAAAGAGAAATATCCGCAGGATACAACAACGTATTGGGCCTGAATATGCTGGTCCCTTGGGAATTCTTCAAGCTCTAGCGGATGGGACAAAACTGCTTTTCAAAGAGGATCTTCTCCCATCTAGAGGAGATATTCGTTTATTCAGTATCGGGCCATCCATAGCGGTCATATCAATTCTACTAAGTTATTCAGTAATTCCTTTTGGCTATCGCCTTGTTCTAGCCGATCTCGGTATAGGTGTTTTTTTGTGGATCGCCATTTCCAGTATTGCTCCTATTGGACTTCTTATGTCAGGATATGGATCGAATAATAAATATTTCAGGTGGTCTACGAGCTGCTGCTCAATCTATTAGTTATGAAATACCATTAACTCCATGTGTGTTATCAATATCTCTACGTGTGATTCGTTGCAACATTAACTTTTATTTCTTTCCTTTATTTCTAGGAAAGAGGTTGAATGTATTGAATAGATATCTTGATTTTTTTATTCACCATTTAGGTTGATGAACTAAACGAGATGGTTATATGAGTGAAACAAAACAGCTTATGAATTCGCAGTAAGAAGATTGATTCTCATTCCCTATGTACGAGAGGAAAGTGTAAGTAAAGATAAGCGGTGGAAACTGTTTACCCCAAGATTGGTTGATTAGTCATCATGACTTGAAGCGGGTGCAAAAGATCAACTGTATGGAGTTTCTACAATTGTTATTGTATGCATTATCATATCGGGAATCAATCAAAAATGAGTGGACGGTTAGGAACACCAAGGTACACAAAGGATTCGTCATGGAAATAATGTAAGGTATCAAAAACCAAAGGGATATTTTTGCATAAAAGGAATCATAATGAGGGCTTTAAGTTGGTAGAAATGATCAAGCAGTACTTCCCCATGATTCCGATCCAGAGTATGCTCCTATCCACTGATTAAAGAAATGACTATCGGGAACGAAGTAATCCTTTATTTTTTTTTTGAGAATCCCCTCTTCTGCGAAAGAAGAACAGGAACGAAAGAAATGGAATGCAATAGGAAAAATAAATAGTAATAGATCTTTCTTTATTCTTTCTTTCCTCCATCCCATCCGTATTAATACAGATAGGCTTCTTATCATGATTCATGAAATGAACTAATGTAGAGTGTCTAATTCTTTTTCGTAATCGAAAGATATGGGTAGAAATATCTATTGATACAACGAGTATTTTATTGAAAGATTAAGCTATTACTGAACAAAGATAAATTGTAATATTAATTATAAAATAAATTATGAGAGCAATTCGGAAGCACTTTGAATTTGTTATTATAGCAGACAGAATTCCATTGGTCTAATTAGGGACTCCCTGATGCATCTTTACTCTATTCACTCTCAAAAAATGCCGAGGTAATACTGAATCAGTCCTTAGATTTATTTGTGGCCATCGAGGAGCCGTATGAAGCTGAGGTCTCATGTACGGTTCTGAAATAGCGATGGGAACAGTGATGTTATCATCGACTATGATTATCTAACAGTTCAAGTACAATTGATATAGTTGAGGCACAGTCAAAATATGGGTTTTGGGGATGGAATCTGTGGCGTCAACCCATAGGGTTTATAGTTTTTATAATTTCTTCCCTAGCAGAATGTGAGAGATTACCTTTTGATTTACCAGAAGCAGAAGAAGAATTAGTAGCGGGTTATCAAACCGAATATTCAGGTATCAAATTTGGTTTATTTTACGTTGCTTCTTACCTAAATCTACTAGTTTCTTCATTATTTGTAACAGTTCTTTACTTGGGCGGGTGGAATCTCTCTATTCCGTACATATTCATTCCTGAACTTTTCGGAATAAATAAAACGGGGGGAGTATTTGGAACAACGATTGGTATCCTTATTACATTAGCTAAAGCTTATTTGTTCCTGTTCATTCCTATCACAACAAGATGGACTTTACCTAGGATGAGAATGGACCAACTATTAAATCTTGGATGGAAATTTCTTTTACCCATTTCTCTGGGTAATCTATTATTGACAACTTCTTCCCAACTCCTTTCACTGTAACAGTATATGATACTCTAGATTCATAACCTCCCTTAAGCAAGAGAAAGAAATATCAAATTATTCATGGATAGCCACGATATGTTCCCTATGATGACTGGGTTCATGAATTATGGTCAACAAACAGTACGAGCTGCAAGGTACATTGGTCAAAGTTTCATGATTACCTTATCCCACGCGAATCGTTTACCTATAACTATTCAATATCCTTATGAAAAATCGATCACATCAGAGCGTTTCCGTGGTCGAATCCACTTTGAATTTGATAAATGCATTGCTTGTGAAGTATGTGTTCGTGTATGTCCCATAGATCTACCCGTTGTTGATTGGAGATTGGAAACAGATATTAGAAAGAAACGGTTGCTTAATTATAGTATTGATTTTGGAATCTGTATATTTTGTGGTAACTGCGTCGAGTATTGTCCAACAAACTGTCTATCAATGACTGAAGAATATGAACTTTCCACTTATGATCGTCACGAATTGAATTATAATCAAATTGCTTTGGGTCGGTTACCAATGTCAGTAATTGGGGATTACACAATTCGAACAATTATGAATTCGACTCAAATTAAAATAACCACAGATAAACCCCTTGATTCAATAACGATTACCAATGACTAAGATTCATTTTTGATCTAAAGGAGTGAAGCTTCTTTCATTTTGGTTGGTCAGTAACTACAAATCATAACTATTGATTGGTGAGAATCGCGGCTTGATTTGGATTTAGAATATATGAATATAGTCATGATGATTTCGGAATATCAAACTCCGAACTACTCTTTCGGATACAGAAGTGGAATTAGTCCAATAACTGTATCTACCTCAATCCAGACCCCATTACGATTCAATTAGAAACGTATCATATACAAGAAAAAAACAAGGTAACCTCTTTTTTCCTGGCTGGGTCAGTAAGGTCGTCATGAAATATTTCAACTTTTTTTTATCTCTTATTTTATACATAATGGATTTACCTGGGCCAATACATGATATTCTTTTAGTATTTTTGGGATCAGGTCTTATACTAGGGGGTCTAGGAGTGGTATTACTTACCAATCCCATTTTTTCTGCCTTTTCATTGGGATTGGTTCTTGTTTGTATATCCTTATTCCATATTCTATCTAACTCCTATTTTGTAGCTGCTGCACAGCTCCTTATTTACGTGGGAGCTGTAAATGTCTTAATCATATTTGCTGTGATGTTCATGAATGGTTCAGAATATTACAATGATTTCTATCTTTGGACCGTTGGAGATGGGGTCACTTCACTGGTTTGTACAAGTATTCTTTTTTCACTAATTACTACTATTTCAGATACGTCATGGTATGGGATTATTTGGACTACAGGATCAAACCAGATTATAGAGCAGGACCTGATAAGTAATGTTCAACAAATTGGGATTCATTTATCAACAGATTTTTATCTTCCATTTGAACTCATTTCTATAATTCTTTTAGTTGCCTTGATAGGTGCAATTGCTATGGCTCGTCAGTAATAAATACTTAGAATTAGAAATGAATTAGAAATCCAAAATAAAATTAAAATAAATTTAAAATAAAAATAATAAGGCCTTGTTCTGTCTTCTTGTATTGTTATTACATCCATTTTGCTTCAATTCAATTTATATATTTATTGTTCATATATTAAATTAAAAAGGGTTTTGTTTTAGTTCGATCCATTACCAATACCTTCCTTTGTTCCGTACTTGTTTTATATTCGAGTCAATCAGTGAAATTGTTGTTCATATTGAAATGAATCGAGATTGATGAGGAGTTGGTCAATGATGCTCGAGCATGTACTTATTTTGAGTGCCTATTTATTTTCTATTGGTATTTATGGATTGATCACAAGTCGAAATATGGTTAGAGCACTTATGTGTCTTGAGCTTATACTGAATGCGGTTAATATGAATCTCGTAACGTTTTCTGATTTATTTGATAGTCGACAATTAAAAGGAGACATTTTCTCGATCTTTGTTATAGCTATTGCAGCCGCTGAAGCAGCTATTGGGCCAGCTATTGTTTCGTCGATCCATCGTAACAGAAAATCAACTCGTATCAATCAATCGAACTTGTTGAATAAATAGTCATAATGATATAAAAAAAGACAGATATATATAATATTATATTCACCAATTAAAATTAGCATATATGACTCGTATGACCATGTTTGCTGAAACGTAAGAAATCAAAGTATCTTGGTCCTCTTTCCTAAACAGATCCAGAGGTAAATTGATTCTAAAAAAAAATCAATTCTGGTAAACTACTGATTCATCTGGTATCTACAATATATGATTCATTTACTACCGATTTTACCAGATCGAAAATTGATAACGTTCAAAAATTGATAGACACAATGTCACATTCAGTAAAGATTTATGATACATGTATAGGATGTACTCAATGTGTACGAGCCTGCCCCACAGATGTATTGGAAATGATACCTTGGGACGGATGTAAAGCTAAGCAAATTGCTCCTGCTCCAAGAACAGAAGACTGTGTAGGTTGTAAGAGATGTGAATCCGCTTGTCCAACAGATTTCTTGAGTGTCCGGGTTTATTTATGGCATGAGACAACTCGCAGCATGGGTCTAGCTTATTGATACGTTCCGTAAAACTCTACTTGAATCCATTTGATTCTTCTTTACCGACAAAAACCCGTACTCGAGAAAATATATTATTTCGAGCGCGGGTTTTTATGGTCAAAGTCTATCTTGTCTTTACCACGAGTTATTTTCCTTGGTTAACAATAATTGTTGTTTTTCCAATATCCGCGGGTTCATCAATTTTCTTTCTCCCTCATAGAGGAAATAAGGTGGTGAGATGGTATACTATATGCATCTGCTTGTTAGAACTCCTTCTAACGACCTATGCATTCTGTTATCATTTCCAATTGGACGATCCATTAATCCAATTGGAGGAGGATTATAAATGGATAAATATTTTGTATTTTCACTGGAGACTCGGGATCGATGGACTTTCCATCGGACCCATTTTACTGACGGGATTCATCACTACTTTAGCTACTTTAGCGGCTTGGCCAGTTACTAGAGATTCGCGATTGTTCCATTTCCTGATGTTAGCAATGTACAGCGGTCAAATAGGATCATTTTCTTCTCGAGACCTTTTACTTTTTTTCATCATGTGGGAGTTAGAATTAATTCCTGTTTACCTACTTTTATCCATGTGGGGAGGTAAGAAACGTCTGTACTCAGCTACAAAGTTCATTTTGTACACTGCGGGGGGTTCCATTTTTCTCTTAATGGGAGTTCCAGGTATGGGTTTATATGGTTCCAATGAACCAACATTAAATTTTGAAACATCAGCTAATCGATCGTATCCCGCGGCATTGGAAATAATATTCTATTTTGGCTTCTTTATTGCTTATGCTGTCAAATCACCGATTATACCCCTACATACATGGTTACCAGATACCCATGGAGAAGCACATTACAGTACATGTATGCTTCTAGCTGGAATTTTATTAAAAATGGGAGCATATGGATTGGTTCGGATCAATATGGAATTATTACCCCATGCTCATTCTATATTTTCTCCCTGGTTGATGATAGTCGGAACGATTCAAATAATCTATGCAGCTTCAACTTCTCCCGGTCAACGCAATTTAAAAAAGCGAATAGCCTATTCCTCCGTATCTCATATGGGTTTCACAATTATCGGAATTGCTTCCATAACTGATATGGGACTCAATGGAGCCATTTTACAAATCATTTCTCATGGATTTATTGGTGCTGCACTCTTTTTCTTGGCAGGAACGAGTTACGATAGAATACGTCTTGTTTATCTCGATGAAATGGGAGGAATAGCTACCCCAATGCCAAAAATATTTACCATGTTAAGTAGCTTCTCGATGGCTTCGCTTGCACTGCCAGGAATGAGTGGTTTTGTTGCAGAATTGGTAGTCTTTTTTGGAATAATTACCAGCCCAAAATACCTTTTAATGCCAAAAATACTAATTACTTTTGTAATGGCAATTGGAATGATATTAACTCCTATTTATTCATTATCTATGTTACGCCAGATGTTCTATGGATACAAACTATTCAATGTTACAAACTCCTACTTTGTGGATTCTGGACCGCGAGAACTATTTGTTTCGATCTGTATCTTTCTACCCGTAATAGGTATCGGTATTTATCCCGATTTCGTTCTCTCACTATCAGTTGAGAAGGTAGAAGCTATTCTATCTAATTACTTTCATAAATAGTTTTCATAAATAAGAAATAAAGTCAAATAATCCTGTGATTTACAAAATCGGTCGCTGTACACTGAAAAAAAAAAAATGAAGTGAATTGGAATTGTAATCAGATACATCTGGAGTTTTTGAGAACCATTTGAATTACTACTTGATTCAAATGGTTCTCAAAAACTCACACTAATTTTCGTTATATATTGGAGATTGATGTTCCCATGTATTCTTCAAGTCCCTTCTTCAATTCGCTGTTAATGTGAATGAACCATAACTATGTAGTCCTATTCCTAATAGATTGACCCCAAAATAGCATATCCAAATTATAAGAAATCCGATAGAAGCTACAATTGCCGAATTAACACCTTGCAAACTTTGATTTGTTCTAGTATGTAAATAAATCGCGAATATGGTCCAAGTAATAAATGCCCAAGTTTCCTTGGGGTCCCAATTCCAATAAGACCCCCATGCCTCATTAGCCCATACTGCTCCCGAAAGAATACCTATGGTTGAAAAGATAAACCCTAGACTAATGACACGATAACTCCAATGATCCAATCGCCGAGTCAATCGATACCTGTGATAATTTCTAAATGAAGGAAAAGAAGTGTTTTGTAAAACACTTCTTTTCTCATTCAAGTATTGGATCTCACCAAAGGAAAATGTCCCAATTAATAAATGATTGGTTTTAACAACAATATCTGTGTTTTTTCGAAATGTGATGACTAGAAAAGCTACTGATAATAACGCTCCACATAAAAGAGCTGCATAGCTCAATAACATCATACTTACGTGCATCATTAACCACTGGGATTGTAGGGCGGGTACTAATATTGCGGATTGATGCATTTCAGTTAAAAGACCTGAAGTGGCAAAGCCTTGGGTAAAAATAGCACTTGGCCCAGTTATTGCGCTTAAATTATTTTTATGGTTCCCCACTTTAGGAACCATATGAATAATGGAGAAACTCCATGAAAGGAACATTAATGATTCATATAAATCACTTAACGGGAAATGTCTCAAATAAATCCAACGAGTTATTAATAATCCTGTTATACAGAAAAAAGTAGCTATAATGCCTTTTTCTGATGAATCACATATTCCTACGATTTGATGGACTAATAAATCCATCAAATGAATCGTAATAACAATTGAAATGATCGAAAAAGATATGTGAGTTAATATATGTTCTAAAGTCGCAAATATCATAAAAAATTATTTTGTAAAAAAAAAAAGGGGGGGTGTGTGTTCCTCAATTATGGAATGGAAATAAGGAAAGGAATTGAATTCCTTATAAGATAGGATTTATCTTGCCCCTTTTAGGGGATGCCGCCACTCGGATTCGAACCGAGATGCTCTAGCACTGCTTCCTAAGAGCAGCGTGTCTACCGATTTCACCATGGCGGCTTGATCGAAATAATAATAGCCCATACTATGTTCAATCGTCGAGATTGATGGATTCAATCCAATCGATCTTAGGAAAGATTAGAATCGATGAATCAAAAAACTCGTTCAAATAAATATTTGAACGTTCAATAATACTTAACTTAGTATAGTGGTATGGTGTCAGTTTTAACAATCATTTTCACGGAGTATAAGTCCCCCTGGACCAGTTGGAACTAGAGGGTTATGTCCTCAGTCGAGGTATACAACTAAAAATTGTCCTTTTTTTTCTATCTCATTTTTTTTTTATGATTCATTTCTCATTTATCTCATTTCATGGATCCGACATAAAAATGAGATTTTTGTTATTGTGAAAGCGAATTGATGGGGAAAGTTACAATCCCCATCTCGCAAATTATAAAAATCTAATAGAATACCATTCTAGAATACTATAAGGAATGAAAAGTGAAACCTTTATCTTCTATCTAATGACTTCTTTTTTTTTTTTTCAAACAAAACAAAACGGAAATCAATCGTTTTTAGAACTCAATTAGACAGGCGAATTATTATTCTACATACCACAACATCCAGTTCTATCTCATATTGATGAGTTCCAAAATTCGTTAATGTAAAATGTAAATTATTCATCTTCTAAATCATCCAATTCATCGAGTCATGTCGATTCATTCAGATTATTCCGCGGCTTTATTACTTGTTTGTTGCACAAAAAAACTTTTTGAATGCCCGGTAGAAATAGATTTAGCTAAGGATAAAGCTTTTATCGCGGCCCAATATCCCTTTCTCTTCCAAATATTTTTGCGAATACGCTTTTTTGACATAGAAGTACGTTTCTTTGGAACTGCCATTTTAAAAGAAAGAGGTTTCTCATTTTTATAGTTGGATGTGAAAGACATGTATTGTATTGTTCAAAATAAATCGTTCTTTCTATCCATTATCTATATCTATTCCATAGTGGATACTTCCTTCATAACATAAAAAATACAGATATGTGCGCATCACATATAGTATAACTAGGGATGAAAAAAAAAAAAGGGTTCCAATTTATATCTCAGTCTATTTATATATCGTCATGTTACATTTAATAAATCAAATCAAAAAACTTAAGAACCCATACATTTTACCCTTACCTAATTTAAGAAAACAATAATATAAAATTTTTTCGATTAATTGATCAAACTCGAGAATGGAGTACCCATAATTTAAATTCAAATGAGATCATGTAGTTAATCTCTTAAACGATACATTACTTGATAAAGGTCATTTTAGTAATTTATTATTTCAGCTCTATGCGAAATGACGAGTATCGTAGGATTTTCCATAAAATATGTTTGTTTTATTTGACTAGAAGCCAATCAATCAGTTCCAGAATGAATTAGTCAATGACTCCAAATAAACTAACTAAAATAACTAGGTGTTATTTTATTAGGTCGAGTTATTGGTGGATCCTATAATTCATATCAGAATCAAGTACTATTTTGGTGTAATTCTTTTTCCTTATTACTATATGGATATAAATCACCGTAATAGTGGAATGATTGAAAATCTCATATTCTGTATCTCAATAAATATCTTAGTTAATCACTAGGTAGTCATTTTTAAGCAGTAACTTGGTTATTTGAACAATTGTAACTTCTTGATTTGAATTTTTCAAATATCTGGGAAAGAATCAGAATAATGAAGAATTCAAAATAATATTTGAGTTTTTATATCTTGATTTTTTTATTTATTTGATTATTGCTCTTTACAAAAAAGATAAGAGCTGGTGAATCGGAAAAATTAATAAGAATAAAAAAAAAAAGTTTGATTTGATTATGCAACCCATATATCAATATGCATGGATCATACCTTTCGTTCCACTTCCAGTTACTATGTCAATAGGATTGGGACTTCTGCTTGTTCCGACCGCAACAAAAAATCTTCGTCGTATGTGGGCTTTTCCCAGTGTTTCATTGCTAAGTATAGTTATGGTTTTTTCGGCCGATCTGTCTGTTCAACAAATAGATGGCAGTTCCATCTATCAATATCTATGGTCTTGGACCATCAATAATGATTTTTCCTTAGAGTTCGGACACTTGATCGACCCACTTACTTCTATTATGTCAATACTAATCACTACTGTCGGAATCATGGTTCTTATTTATAGTGACAAGTATATGTCTCATGATCAAGGATATTTGAGATTTTTTGCTTATATGAGTTTTTCCAATACTTCCATGTTGGGATTAGTTACTAGTTCCAATTTGATACAAATTTATATTTTTTGGGAACTCGTGGGAATGTGTTCGTATCTATTAATAGGTTTTTGGTTCACACGACCAATCGCAGCAAATGCCTGTCAAAAAGCATTTGTAACTAATCGTGTAGGGGATTTTGGTTTATTATTAGGAATCTTAGGTCTTTATTGGATAACAGGTAGTTTCGAATTTCGGGATTTGTTCGAAATCTTCAATAACTTGATGCATAATAATGGAGTTAATTCTTTATTTGCTACTCTGTGTGCTTCCCTATTATTCGCTGGTGCAATTGCTAAATCTGCGCAATTTCCCCTTCATGTATGGTTACCTGATGCCATGGAGGGACCCACCCCTATTTCGGCTCTTATACATGCTGCTACTATGGTAGCAGCGGGAATTTTTCTTGTCGCTCGACTTATGCCTCTTTTCACAGTTATACCTTACATAATGAATCTCATTTCTTTGATAGGTATAATAACGGTACTATTAGGAGCTACTTTGGCTCTTGCTCAAAGAGACATTAAGAGAAGCTTAGCTTATTCAACAATGTCTCAATTGGGTTATATTATGTTAGCTCCAGGGATGGGTTCTTATCGAGCTGCTTTATTCCATTTAATTTCTCATGCCTATTCGAAAGCATTATTGTTTTTGGGCACCGGATCCATTATTCATTCAATGGAACCCATTGTTGGATATTCTCCAGATAAGAGTCAGAACATGGTTCTTATGGGTGGTTTAAGAAAATATGTACCAATTACCAAAATGACTTTTTTATTAGGTACACTTTCTCTTTGTGGTATTCCACCTCTTGCTTGTTTTTGGTCCAAAGATGAAATTCTTAATGATAGTTGGTTGTATTCACCGATTTTCGCGATAATAGCTTGTGCTACGGCGGGATTAACTGCATTTTATATGTTTCGGACATATTTACTTACTTTTGAGGGGTATTTATATGCGCATTTTCAAAATTACAGTGGCACTCAAAATAGCTCGTTTTATTCAATATCTATATGGGGAAAAGAAGAATCAAAACTGGTTAACAGAAATTTGCTTTTATCAAAAATAAATAAGAATGAAAAGGTTTCTTTTTTTTCGAAGACGACATATAAAATTGATGGGAATGTACGAAATCTAATGCGATCCTCTAGTACTCATTTTGACAATAAAGATACTTCCATGTATCCTCATGAATCAGATAATACAATGCTATTGCCTCTACTTGTGTTGGTCCTATTTACTTTGTTCGTTGGATTCGTAGGAATTCCTTTCGATCAAGGAGTAATGGGTTTGGATATATTATCCAAATGGTTAACCCCATCAATAAACCTTTTACATCAAAATTCGAACTATTCGGTGAATTGGTATGAATTTGCGACAAATGCATTTTTTTCAGTCAGT
>NW_027519098.1:0-10000 GCF_043159265.1 Tasmannia lanceolata
AAGGCAAAGCAAGTAGTTTAGTTATTTTTATCTTTCTGTACAATACTTATTTTTTTGTATCCCAACCTACTCCAATCCAATTGCTCATCATTTCAATTCTGTCGATTCTACCGATGCAGACTTTATGCAAGAAGATTAGGGGTCTGTTTGAACTTGGATGAGTTAGGAATCCAATCCCCCGACTGATCGCTCTTTGGTGGAACAACAACCCAAATTCATTGTTTCAGAAATAATGAATTGGTCCTAAAGGTATCAACGTTTGTGCTCTCTTCTATTTCTATGAGTGTTTTTGGGGATTTGGTCTGTCGAATTGTTCGACAACGCGTGATTCCATCAGAGCTATCTTCTGTAGATAATTTATGATTCGGCCGACTCTACCATTGTGGTACGCTCCATTGTGTGGGTTTGCTTCAAACGAAACCTCTTTTGATTGTCACGAAACCTAACCCATTGGTTGGTCTTACTAGGTGTTATTACATTAATAAGTATTTCGAGTCATTCCAAATAGCGATTTTGGGTACTAGAAATGGGTCCGAAATAGGATGACTCTTTCAAGACTTTTAACTCGATTTAAATAACTCGATTGTTTCTGGGGGGTCCTGTCGGATAGTACAGGTCAAAAGTATCTAATTTGGGTATAGGAACCCATGAGTTGTTCTATGTAAGGGTTCCTCATAATTCAACAGATTGAAGATTGAATCAAATCAATTAAGTATAAATCTGGGACAAGGAGAGAGTCTAATTGGTCGATGCATTCTGTTTCTGTTTATGTATTCATATCGAATCAATAGAAACAATGATTCTATACCCCGATCTTAATGAAAAGAATACACCAACGCCAACCGAGTAGAATATACCCTAAATCCCGAGCTAGGCATTCTACTACAAAAGAGAAAAAAAAAAATGAGCCAGACCTCTTCTTTGATTTTATTATATTATTATATTATATTCATTGAATATTTTCATTGAAAATGGAATATTTCCATTTTATTTTCACATAATTATAGATAATATAATTAATATTGAATTAATCTTTTTTTTATTCATTTTTGATGAAAATGAAAATATTCTTTCATTTATTTTTTTTTTTATAGAAAACCCAAGGTAAAGTGAGAGAGTCTTATTTGTACAAGAACATAATATGTCTACACCATATCTAAATAGAATTGAAGAAAGGGTAAGTGGGATTCTATTGGATGAATCTTGAAACGAGGCATGACCCGCAGCAAACAAACTCAACTATGTGGTTCGATCAAAATTGTTGTTTCGACTAAGCAGTTATGGATGAATTGACAATTCCAATTTGAATCGACTAATTCGGTATATTCCACATTCATGAGAGTGCATCTATGTTTCTGCTTTACGAATATGATATTTTCTGGGCATTTCTAATAATATCAAGTCTATTCCTATTTTAGCATTTCTAATTTCGGGAGTTTTAGCCCCGATTAGTGAAGGACCAGAGAAACTCTCTAGTTATGAATCGGGTATAGAACCAATGGGGGATGCTTGGTTACAATTCCGAATTCGCTATTACATGTTTGCTCTAGTTTTTGTTGTTTTTGATGTTGAAACGGTCTTTCTTTATCCATGGGCAATGAGTTTCGATGTATTGGGTGTATCTGTATTTATAGAAGCTTTCATTTTCGTGCTTATCCCAATTGTTGGTTCAGTTTATGCATGGCGAAAAGGAGCATTGGAATGGTCTTAGCTCCTGAATATTCAGACAATCAAAATCAAAAACAAAGAAAAGATTACATTGAGACAGTTATTAATTCTATTGAGTTTCCGTTACTTGACCAAACAACCCAAAATTCAGTTATTTCAACTACATCGAATGATCTTTCGAATTGGTCAAGACTCTCCAGTTTATGGCCGCTTCTCTATGGTACCAGTTGTTGCTTCATTGAATTTGCTTCATTAATAGGCTCGCGATTCGACTTTGATCGTTATGGATTGGTACCAAGATCGAGTCCTAGGCAAGCAGACCTCATTTTAACAGCCGGCACAGTAACAATGAAAATGGCGCCTTCCTTAGTGAGATTATATGAGCAAATGCCTGAACCAAAATATGTCATTGCGATGGGAGCTTGTACTATTACAGGAGGGATGTTCAGTACGGATTCTTATAGTACCGTTCGGGGAGTCGATAAGCTAATTCCTGTGGATGTCTATTTGCCGGGCTGCCCACCCAAACCAGAGGCAGTTATAGATGCTATAACGAAACTTCGTAAGAAAGTATCTCGAGAAATCTATGAAGATCAAATTGGGTCTCAACAGGAAAATCGATATTTTACTACCAATCACAAGTTTCATGTTGGACGCAGTACTCATACTGGAAATTACGATCAAGGATTACTCTATAAATCTCCATCTACTTCAGAAATACCTCCTGAAACTGAAACATCTTTCAAATACAAAAGTTCAGTATCTTCCCACGAATTAGTGAATTAGGCAGGATGCTTTTGTGCAGAATAACAAACAGCGGGTAAATCTTCATAAATTTCATCGTAAATGTGAAATACTCATACAAATACAAATGTGGGAGAGATCAAGAAGATGCAAGGTCGTTTATCTGCTTGGCTAGTCAAGCATGAGCTAGTGCATAGATCTTTGGGCTTCGATTACCAAGGAATAGAGACTTTACAAATAAAGCCCGAGGATTGGTACTCCATTGCTGTCATTTCATATGTATATGGTTACAATTATCTACGTTCCCAGTGTGCTTATGATGTAGCACCGGGCGGGTTGTTAGCTAGTGTGTATCATCTTACGAGAATACAGTATGGTGTGGATCAACCCGAAGAGGTATGCATAAAAGTATTTGCCCCAAGGAGGAATCCTAGAATCCCGTCTGTTTTCTGGATTTGGAAAAGTGCTGATTTTCAAGAACGGGAATCTTATGATATGTTGGGAATCTCTTATGAAAATCATCCACGCCTGAAACGTATCTTGATGCCTGAAAGTTGGATAGGCTGGCCCCTACGTAAGGATTATATTGCCCCCAATTTCTATGAAATACAAGATGCTCATTGAATGATAAGAAACTAATATTCACTTCTACGACTCCAGATATTCAAGGAATCTTTTTATGTTCTGTTCTAGATGAAACAGAATAACTGGACTCTCATCTCAGTATTATGAATGGGCTACTAAAGGGGCTTCATTGATATTCCCCAATTTGGAAGATATCCATTTCGGATGAGCAAAGCCAATAGGATGAATCAAAAGAGTTCTGCACCATGAACTTTGTACCGCGCACATCACTTAGATGGGCCCCGAAAAGTCACGTAGGAGGGAGTGAAGAAAGAGAAAGTGAAGAAATAGAATATGAAAGAAAATATGAAATTATGAACTCAAAATTCAGAAATGAAAAGGGGATCAGATTTTCTTTGTACTGTATCTGAAATGAATCCTGTCTATTCCTACCCTTCGATTCCTCTCTAGACTAGACTTTTGGGTTTTCAGCCAACTAACTTCAATTCAAATATGTATGAAGTATTAACATTCTTTTTGAGCGAGAGCAGGTACAGTATGAACAAACAAAAAAGAAGAGGGAACAGAATCTAATTCTTTTCTTTACCCATCAAAAAAAAAAATGGGGGATCTAGATATATCCCTAGATGGATAAGTATGTATCATGATCTAGACTATTAACGAATAGAATATGGATCCCGATCCATATCGATTCATTTGTATGAGTATCTATTCGATATATTAACCACGTGCCAGGAACCAGATTTGAACTGGCGACACGAGGATTTTCAGTCCTCTGCTCTACCAGCTGAGCTATCCCGACCATCCCCGACGCATCATCCTACTAGAGGGCTTGGGTCTATGTCAATTAAAGGGACTCAAAAAACATTAGAAAATCTTACCTCAGCCTTGGAATTTCTTGGATCTTCAAAAAGAAGACTTTGTAAGTGTAAGAGTAATGATATGGACTGTGAATGATTCAATAATGGAGATTCCTTGCCATATATGTTCATTTGTACGTAGATCATATCTATCACAAGACTTGTGATAAGAGAGAAAGATTTCTGGTCGGATCCATTTGTGAAAGAGTAGAGTGAGTGAGAAACATAGCTAAGCTCATTTTGAACCACTGACGAAAAAAGAGGATAAATGGTTAGGGAATGGAATAAAATAGGCCTTTTTTTTTTTATTGGGGATAGAGGGACTTGAACCCTCATGATTTCAAAAGTCGACGGATTTTCCTCTTACTATAAATTTCATTGTTGTCGGTATTGACATGTAGAATGGGACTCTATCTTTATTCTCGTCCGATTAATCAGTTCTTCAAAAGATCTTTCAGACTCTGGAGTAAATGATTTGATCACTGAATCTTCGATTCTTCCTTTTGGAATCGATTTAATTTAGCAAGAATTCTGCAATTTTTCATATAAATAATCAAAAAATCCGGATTCGGGTCGTGATTAATCATTTGATATTTAAGTACGTCTATGTACTTAAATAAGGTCATCCTTTCTGGAGTTTTGATAGAAGGATTCCTCTACCAATGTAGTCAACCCCGTTCGTTAGAACAGCTTCCATTGAGTCTCTGCACCTATCCTTCTTTTGATTCTCGCTTTCTGAACCCTTGTTTTCAGAAAACTGGATTTGGCTCAGGATTGCCCATTTTTAATTCCAGGGTTTCTCTGAATTTGGAAGTTACCACTTAGTAGGTTTCCATACCAAGGCTCAACCCAATCAAGCCCGTAGCGTCTACCAATTTCGCCATATCCCCCTTATGAGATCTCGATCTCATTGTGATCCCATCCCCTTCTTTCATTTATGTTGGAACCATTGAATTCATTAGATACTGATTCCTATATCGAAAAAGTGTCTGCTCCTATTTTATTTCTTGCCCATCTTCTTTCATATCTATTGGAGGACCATTCCATTATTTGGTCCAATCAGAAATGATTCTATCATTGATGTATCTGCAATTCAATATGGATGGATATATCCCACATATAGATGTTCCCCCCCCCTCTCATTTTTCCCGCGCAGTTTGGAATACTGGAACGGTCGATATTCATTCTTCTTTTTTTTTTTTTCGTCCTATCTCCTCCCTTTCCGAATGAAACAAAAGGAATATCTCAGTAGGATCTGGATTGCATCCTTATCTTATCCTTTCCTTAGGAACTACACTCTAATAGAAATAGAATTCATATAATCTGCTATAACTGCTATAACTAATAGTTATATTCTATTCTATAATAGAATATAGAATTATTTCATATGTATATAGTATTATTTTGCGTTTTTTAAATTTGATTTGAATGAAAAAAAAAAATTCTAGTGCTAGTGACTACTAATAAATGAAATAATCAAAAATAAATAATCAAATAGAAAATAATCAAAAATAAAATCAAAATTCATATTATATTAATAATTATTAATATTAATTAATATGTTATAATAATTTATAATAATTAATATTAATAATTATTAATAGCTAATAGCTAACTAAGATCCCAATAGTTTCCCGAATTCCTATTCACGCACTATTTCTGTTATATGAGCCCGCTTAGCTCAGAGGTTAGAGCACCGCATTTGTAATGCGATGGTCATCGGTTCGATTCCGATAGTCGGCTTTCTCTATTTGTTCTATTTTTTTTTTTTTATCAGGATTGATCATCTTTCCTTGAGACCAAGGAATATTGAGAAGACCCCCCCCTTTTTTTTCTCCAAATGTCGGGTTACCGATCTATTATGTTATGTCGCGGGAACTTCCAACTATGAATAAAGAATAAAAAACGGATTGGAGCCGTTTGATCTATACAGAACAAATCAAGAAAAGGATCCTTAACTTCCCATATATACAATATACAAAATAATACGGATATTGATACAATTCATCTTATTCCTCTTTGTAGTACTTCAGTGGATTTAGCTTCGTTTATCGTTTAGTTCAGTATTAATTTAGGTTTATTCTGTAAAATGAAATTTCAATAAAATTAAGGAGTCTTTATGTCTCGTTACCGAGGGCCTCGTTTCAAAAAAATACGCCGTCTAGGGGCTTTACCGGGACTCACTAGGAAAAGACCTAGATCCGGAAGTGATCTTAGAAACCAATCGCGTTCCGGGAAAAGATCTCAATATCGTATTCGTCTAGAAGAAAAACAAAAATTGCGTTTTCATTATGGTCTGACAGAGCAACAATTACTTAGATATGTTCGTATTGCTGGGAAAGCCAAAGGGTCAACAGGTCAGGTTTTACTACAACTACTTGAGATGCGTTTGGATAACATCCTTTTTCGATTGGGTATGGCTTCGACCATTCCGGGAGCCAGGCAATTAGTTAATCATAGACATATTTTAGTTAATGGCCGTATAGTAGATATCCCAAGTTATCGCTGCAAACCCCAAGATATTATTACTATGAGGGATGAACAAAGATCCAGAGCTCTGATTCAAAATTATATGGATTCATCCCCCCACGAGGAGTTGGCAAAACATTTGAGTCTTTATTCATCCCAATATAAAGGATTAGTAAATCAAATAATAGATATTAAGTGGATCGGTTTGAAAATCAATGAGTTGCTAGTCGTAGAATATTATTCCCGTCAGACTTGAACCTAACTAAAATAACAAAGCTTTGGACAAGCCCCTTTTTTTTCTTTCGCCGAAGTAAATAGATCTAAGAGGTTTGATCCGGATTTTTCTCCCATTCACGTATTACAAATGGATCAGCGGTGAGATTTTTATTCCTTGTCCATTCTTTCCGTTCCGGTATTTTCCATACCACAGCAATTAGGAATAGAGAATCTATATCAAATAAAGTACGATTGGAATACTCGTATCAATTGTTATTTGATTTGATACATTGTAGTCGGTACCGTTGGTGAATTAGGTGAAGGTACGGAGAGAGAGGGATTCGAACCCTCGGTAAACAAAAGCCTACATAGCAGTTCCAATGCTACGCCTTGAACCACTCGGCCATCTCTCCTACATAATCTTATGATTATGACCCAGAAACCGAGTGAATAGCGAGTCATTCATATTATTGTATTATTGCAATACAGGTATGACCAATCAATTCTAAATAGAAAATAGAAAACTTTTCATTAAAGAAAGATCTTCCCTCGAGGATCGAGGGATAAAAAAACATTTTTTTTCTTATCTTTTTCTTATCTTATTAAAAAGATTAAAAAAAAATAGATAGAATCTATCTATTCATGTTTGTCAAGAAGACGATCCCGTCTTATTCTTAGATTTATACTGGATTAAACCAATGAATTGGAACAAGTCAACTGACCCTATTTTATACTATGGTTACATTTAGACTATTATGGTTCCATAGGAATTCCAAAATTCCTTTCTAGTTTCAGATTTCTCAACAACAATTCCTCTCATGAGCTACCCCACAATCTATTACAAATTCATGAATCGTCCCATGGATTTTTTTGATATTTCGATTGCGTGGTGTATACACACTATGCACAAAAAATGGATGGTTATTCTTATTCTATTTTCATCATGGAATGATTCTATTATTTGATTTGATTTTTTTTTTCTTTGGATCATAATCAAATCAAAACTTCTAGAGTCATCAGAATCTGTAGGAAAAACTTCCTTGATTCCTGAGCTTCGATAAAATAGGAATAGTTCCGTTCATTGGTATACTACTTAATATTTATACTTAATACTTAATTTAAATGAAATACAATCGGATTCAAATATTTCCTATCCATCCCTGCCCCAAAGGGACAATTTGAGTGGAAGGTCGACACCTTTTTTTTTAGAATGAGTCCGTTTGTTTTTATGTGATTTCGTACTATACAATTCCTTTGTTTGTGGGATCATTTTCCCTCTAGGGGTAATGAGAAGAATTATGGAATGGATTGTTAACCATGCCTAGATCTCGGATAAATGGAAATTTTATTGATAAGACCTCTTCAATTGTAGCCAATATCTTATTACGAATAATTCCGACAACCTCAGGAGAAAAAGAGGCATTTACCTATTACAGAGATGGTGCGATTTGATTTTTTTTTATTATTATTTATTTATTATTTATGATTTACCGACCTCAGTCTTACGAGAAAGAGACATGATTCGTAATACAAAGAAAAAAGATTTTTGAAATAAACCTATGCTCGGTGAAGGTGAAATTTAGAGATAGAACAATTCCTTCTGTCGTGTATCCCCGATTGATGCAGCCTCAGATGCTTCAATTGTTGATTTGAGTATTGAGCGAAAGGTTACACCTACAGGTTCTGTATTGTAGGTCAATCCGACTCCACTAGGACCAGACCAATAGGCGGCATAGAGGAAGAAGCACTACACCTAGGAATCAACAACGCGAAAACTTTGTTATAAATTACCCCTTTTCCTTATCGGGATCGGGACTAACAAGAATGGTTGGGACAACAAACATCCATCTCGTTCGTACTTTGGATACCCGTATAACCATCGAAGATCGTTGAAGTGACTAATTCCTGGAAATAGGGGGCGTTGAGGACAAAGAAATTGTTGGAGTTACCATTTCTATCTAGCACCAACATGGTTGGTGTTAAGAAAATATAGACCTCTTGCAGGAAGGCTGGCTAGAGATTTCTTGTAAAAACACCAGCCCCTGTCAGTTCATAATGAGAATATTTCAATCTTTTTTGATTCCATGGATTATTCCCCTTATTACTATGCACAGAAGGGAGGAGCCGTATGAGATGAAAGTCTCACGTACGTTTCTGGAACGGAGATTCTTTGAATAGAATGAACGACCGTAACGGATGTCAGCTCAATCCGAAGGAAATTATGCGGAAGCTTTACAAAATTATTATGAAGCTATGCGACTAGAAATTGATCCCTATGATCGAAGTTATATACTCTATAACATAGGCCTTATCCACACAAGCAACGGAGAACATACGAAGGCTTTGGAATATTATTTCCGGGCACTCGAACGAAACCCATTCTTACCACAAGCTTTTAATAATATGGCCGTCATCTGTCATTACGTGCGACTATCTCCACTATAGAAAGAAGGAAAGAAAGATCAAACCTCCTAGTAAATACTAGAAAAAAATAGGCTTTCTACATATGCATCATTCAAAGCAACGAGTTTTATCAGCTGTAGCAAAGAAAGAGACTTCATAGGAGCCAAATATGAAGAAATAGGTACGGCCTATATATTAGATTCTATGGATAAAGAAAGGATCTAATTGATAGAGGAAGCACCGTAAAGATCAATTAGCGAGGTTTTGGGGCCGATACAATAAGAACTGCTTACTTATGTCATGATATGAGATAAAAGTTAGGAATCAACTTATGTAATAGAGTCGATCTACTAAGGTATTGAGCAGCGGTGTAGCATCAGATCCCAAAGATAGTAAGTCCTTTCTTTCTTTTGGAGGAAAGAAAATCTTTTTCAAAGATTCTATATGAATTTCTATATGAAAATGAAACCGAGATAGTTACCTTTCATAAAATTCTAAGTATAAGGGGAGGATACCTATGCTTCATTCTTCTGAAGGTAGGAGAAAAGATAAAACTGATTTGATTATTGATTCAAATTAGAGTTTGAAACTCATGTAATTCACCTCTTCTATTCTGGTTAACTCGATAAAAAATCGGATCTATTTACGAGAAATCTCATTCAGTTAGATATGGTAGATTAAGATGGGACACCAAAAGAATTGACTGCTGAGCCGTATGAGGTAGGAAACTCTCAAGTACGGTTCTAAGGGAAGGAATCGACCCACCTATTCCGACCGGGGAGAACAGGCCATTCGACAGGGAGATTCTGAAATTGCAGAGGCTTGGTCCGATCAAGCTGCTGAATATTGGAAACAAGCTATAGCGCTTACTCCAGGTAATTATATTGAAGCACATAACTGGTTGAAGATCACACGACGGTTCGAATAAGAACACTCTCTTTTATAATTCATTATAATGTTGGATCCATCAATCAAATAAAATAGATCGTTCCTCCGGGAAGAGCCAATCGAGGAATTTCATTATATCCCTTCTAAGATCGTTCTATTTCACCCGG
>NW_027519099.1:0-10000 GCF_043159265.1 Tasmannia lanceolata
AACCGTCGAGGTGAAGTAGGGACCTAAAAGATCGAATGGAACGATACATAGACAAGTAAATCCCTTATGAGTTCCAAGGTATTCCTTTAAGGGGATTCATCATTCGAGGGGACGTAGGCTACTCAACAATTTCACATTTTATTTATGTCGTAATTGAATAATGAATAAGTAATTCCGAAAATAAAATATAAAGTAAAAATGAATCAATGAAATATAGGTTGGTTCTCACTGGGAACTTGAGTAAGGAGTAGATTTTTATGGGGGTTTCTAGAACAAAATTTGAAAGTGAGACCCCCTTTATTTATTATTTATTTGGTGTAACTACTTGAGCCGGATGAGAGGAAACCTTCATGTCCGGTTTTTAAGGGGGGGATCCTATAGGAACCTATCCCAATTTTTCTTTTGCTAGGCCCATAGTTAAAAAACCGACTTTCTTACGATTACGAGGTTCATTCGAATATGAAATACAATCCCGGAAATATAGCATCCCACTTTTTTTTACTACCCAAGGCTTCGATACATTTCGAAATCGAGAAATCTCTACTGGAGCAAGTGCTATCAGAGAACAATTAGCCGATCCAGATTTGCGAATTATTACAGATCATTCATTGGTGGAATGGAAGGAATTAGGGGAAGAAAGGTACACTGGGAATGAATGGGAAGATAGAAAAGTTGGAAGAAGAAAGGATTTTTTGGTTAGACGCATGGAATTAGCTAAGCATTTTGTTCGAACAAATGTAGAACCAGAACGGATGGTTTTGTGCCTATTACCAGTTCTTCCTCCGGAGTTGAGACCAATCATTCAGATAGATGGGGGTAAACCAATGAGTTCGGATATTAATGAACTCTATCGAAGAGTTATCTATCGGAACAATACTCTTACCGATCCATTAACAACAAGTAGATCTACGCCAGGGGAATCAGTAATGTGTCAGGAGAAATTGGTACAAGAAGCCGTAGATACACTTCTTGATAATGGGATCCGCGGGCAACCAATGAGGGATGGTCATAATAAAGTTTACAAGTCGTTTTCAGATGTAATTGAAGGCAAAGAGGGAAGATTTCGTGAGACTCTACTTGGTAAACGGGTCGATTATTCGGGGCGTTCCGTCATTGTCGTGGGCCCTTCGCTTTCATTACATCGATGTGGATTACCTCGAGAAATAGCAATAGAACTTTTCCAGACATTTGTAATTCGTGGTCTAATCAGACAACATATTGCTTCCAACATAGGGATTGCAAAAAGTAAAATTCGGGAAAAAGAACCAATTGTATGGGAAATACTTCAAGAAGTTATGCAAGGGCACCCCATATTGCTGAATAGAGCACCCACCCTGCATAGATTAGGCATACAGGCGTTCCAACCTATTTTAGCGGAGGAACGTGCTATTTGTTTACATCCATTAGTTCGTAAGGGATTCAATGCAGACTTTGATGGGGATCAAATGGCTGTTCATGTACCTTTATCTTTGGAAGCTCAAGCAGAGGCTCGTTTACTTATGTTTTCTCATATGAATCTCTTGTCTCCAGCTATTGGGGATCCCATTTCCATACCAACCCAAGATATGCTTATTGGACTCTATGTATTAACCATCGGAAATCGTCGAGGTATTTGTGCAAATAGGTATAATCCATGGAATCACAGAAACTATCAAAATGAAACAGTTTACGAGTATAATAATAACTATAAGTATACGAAAGAAAAAGAACCCTATTTTTGTAGTTCCTATGATGCACTTGGAGCTTACCGGCAGAAACGAATCAATTTAGATAGTCCTTTGTGGCTCCGGTGGCGACTAGATCAACGTTTCATTGCCCCAAGAGAAGTGCCCATCGAAGTTCAATATGAATCTTTGGGTACCTATCATGAGATTTATGGGCACTATCTACTAGTAAGAAGTGTCAAAAAAGAAATCCTTTGTATATACATTCGAACCACCATTGGTCATATTTCTTTTTATCGAGAAATAGAAGAAGCCATACAGGGGTTTTGCCGAGCCTACTCATAAGGTACCTAAGCTAAGTAATTATGTGATACGATACCTTGTGAATTCGGGTCTCTACGGTTCAACCGGTATCCTAATTCCTGAATTGATACGTGAATCAAGATAGAGGAAAGGAAGTCTTCGAATCACTGACTCAAACCTATTGTCGAATCCTACTCAACAGAATATGGAGGTACTTATGGCGGAACGGGCCGATCTGGTCTTTCACAATAAAGTGATAGATGGAACTGCCATGAAACGACTTATTAGTCGATTAATAGATCACTTCGGAATGGCATATACATCACACATACTGGATCAAGTAAAGACTATGGGTTTCCAGCAAGCCACTGCTACATCCATTTCATTAGGAATTGATGATCTTTTAACAATACCTTCTAAGGGATGGCTAGTCCAAGATGCTGAACAACAAAGTTTGATTTTGGAAAAGCACCATCATTATGGGAATGTACACGCGGTAGAAAAATTACGTCAATCCATTGAGATATGGTATGCTACAAGTGAATATTTGAGACAAGAAATGCATCCTAATTTTAGGATGACGGATCCTTCTAATCCAGTCCATATAATGTCCTTTTCGGGAGCTCGGGGAAATGCATCTCAGGTACACCAATTAGTCGGTATGAGAGGATTAATGTCGGATCCCCAAGGACAAATGATTGATTTACCCATTCAAAGCAATTTACGCGAAGGACTTTCTTTAACGGAATATCTCATTTCTTGCTACGGAGCTCGCAAAGGAGTTGTGGATACTGCTGTACGAACATCAGATGCTGGATACCTCACGCGTCGACTTGTTGAAGTAGTTCAACACATTGTTGTACGTAGAACAGATTGTGGCACTATCCGAGGTATTTCCGTGAGTCCTCGAAATGGGATGACGGAAAAAATGTTGATCCAAACACTAATTGGTCGTGTATTAGCAGACGATATATATATGGGTCTACGATGCATTGCCGCTCGAAATCAAGATATTGGGGTTGGGCTTGTCAATCGATTCATAACCTTTCGAGCACAATCAATATATATTCGAACCCCCTTTATTTGCAGGAGTACATCTTGGATCTGTCGATTATGTTATGGTCGGAGTCCCACTCATGGTGACCTGGTCGAATTGGGAGAAGCAGTAGGTATCATTGCGGGTCAATCAATTGGGGAACCAGGGACTCAACTAACATTAAGAACTTTTCATACCGGTGGAGTATTCACAGGTGGTACTGCAGAACATGTACGAGCCCCCTCTAATGGAAAAATAAAATTCAATGAGGATTTGGTTCATCCCACACGTACACGTCATGGGCATCCTGCTTTTCTATGTTATATAGACCTGTATGTCACTATTGAGAGTCAGGATATTCTACATAATGTGAATATTCCACCAAAAAGTTTTCTTTTAGTTCAAAATGATCAATATGTAGAATCAGAACAAGTGATTGCCGAGATTCGCGCTGGAACATCCACTTTCAATTTTAAAGAGAGAGTTCGAACATATTTATTCTGACTCAGAGGGAGAAATGCACTGGAGTACCGATGTGTACCATGCACCTGAATATACATATGGTAATGTTCATCTCTTACCTAAAACAAGTCATTTATGGATATTATCGGGGGGTCCGTGCAGATCTAGTATAGTGCCTTTTTCGCTCCACAAGGATCAAGATCAAATGAACATTCATTCTCTTTCTGTCGAACAGAGAGAGAGTTCTGACCTCTCAGTGACTAATGATCGAGTGAGACACAAATTGTTTAGTTCAGATCCTTCCGGTAAAAAAGAGGGAAAGATTCTTGATTATTCAGGACCTGCTCGAATCATATCCAATGGTCGTTGGAATTTCATATATCCTGCCATTCTCCACGAGAATTCTGATTTATTGGCGAAAAGGCGAAGAAATAGATTCATCATCCCATTCCAATATGATCAAGAACGAGAGAAAGAACTAATGCCTCGTTCTGGTATCTCGATTGAAATACCCATAAATGGTATTTTACGTAGAAATAGTATTCTTGCTTATTTCGACGATCCCCGATACAGAAGAAGCAGTTCAGGAATTACTAAGTATGGGACTGTAGAAGTGGATTCAATCGTCAAAAAAGAGGATTTGATTGAGTATCGAGGAGCAAAGGAATTTAGTCCGAAATACCAAATGAAAGTAGATCGCTTTTTTTTCATTCCCGAAGAAGTGCATATCTTACCTGGCTCTTCGTCCATAATGGTACAGAACAATAGTATCATTGGAGTCGATACACGAATCACTTTAAATACAAGAAGCCGCGTAGGTGGATTAGTCCGAGTGGAGAGAAAAAAAAAAAGGATTGAACTGAAAATCTTTTCTGGAGATATCCATTTTCCTGGAGAGACAGATAAGATCTCCCGGCACAGCGGCATCTTGATACCACCAGGAACGGGAAAAAAAAATTCTAAGGAATCAAAAAAATTACAAAATTGGATCTATGTCCAACGGATCACACCTACCAAGAAAAAGTATTTTGTTTCGGTTCGATCCGTAGTCACATATGAAATAGCTGATGGTATCAATTTAGCAACGCTTTTTCCCCAGGATCTGTTGCAAGAAAGGGATAATGTGAAATTCCGAGTTGAAAATTATATCCTTTATAGAAATGGCAAACCAATTCGAGGAATTTATTACACAAGTATTCAATTAGTTCGTACTTGTTTAGTATTGAATTGGGACCAAGACCGAAATGGTTCTATAGAAAAGGTTCAGGCTTCCATTGTTGAAGTGAGGGCAAATGATCTGATTCGAGATTTCATAAGAATTGACTTAGTGAAGTCCCCTATTTCGTATATCGGAAAAAGGAATGATATGGCGGGTTCGGGATTGATCCCAGATAATGGATCAGATCACACCAATATCAATCCTTTTTATTCCAAGGCGAGGAGGATTCAATCACTTACCCAACATCAAGGAACTATTCGTACGTTGCTGAATAGAAATAAGGAATGCCAATCTTTTCTAATTTTGTCATTATCCAATTGTTCTCGAATTGGTCCATTCAATGGTTCTAAATCTCACAATGTGACAAAAGAATCAATTCAAATTAAAGAGGATCCCATGATTCCGATTAGGAATTCGTTGGGTCCCTTAGGGACTGTACCTAAAATTGCGAATTTTTATTCACCTTACTATTTAATAACTCATAATCAGATCTTGTTAAATAAATATTTGCTACTTGACAATTTAAAACAGACTTTACAAGTACTTAAATATTATTTAATGGATGAAAATGGGAGAATTTATAATCCCTATCCATGCAGGAACATCATTTTTCATCCATTCGATTTGACTTGGTGCTTTCTCCATCACGATTATTGTGAGAAGACATCCAAAATAATTGTCCTCGGACAGTTTATTTGTGAAAATGTATGTATATCCAAATATGGACCACAGATAAAATCTGGTCAAGTTCTAATTGTTCATGTTGACTCCTTAGTCATAAGATCAGCTAAGCCTCATTTGGCCACCCCAGGGGCAACCGTTCATGGTCATTATGGAGAAATCCTTTACGAAGGGGATACATTAGTTACATTTATATATGAAAAATCGAGATCGGGTGATATAACGCAAGGTCTTCCAAAAGTGGAACAAGTGTTAGAAGTGCGTTCGATTGATTCAATATCGATGAACCTAGAAAAGAGGGTTGAGGGTTGGAACGAACATATAAAAAGAATTCTTGGAATTCCGTGGGAATTCTTGATTGGTGCTGAGCTAACCATAGCGCAAAGTCGTATCTCTTTGGTTAATAAGATCCAAAGGGTTTATCGATCCCAGGGGGTGCAAATCCATAATAGGCATATAGAGATTATTGTACGTCAAATAACATCAAAAGTGTTGGTTTCAGAAGATGGAATGTCTAATGTTTTTTCACCCGGAGAACTAATAGGATTGTTTCGAGCGGAACGAACAGGGCGTGCTTTGGAAGAAGCGATCTGTTACCGAGCCATCTTATTGGGAATTACCAGGGCATCTCTGAATACTCAAAGTTTCATATATCCGAAGCAAGTTTTCAAGAAACTGCTCGAGTTTTAGCAAAAGCCGCTCTACGAGGTCGTATTGATTGGTTGAAAGGCCTGAAAGAGAACGTTGTTCTGGGGGGGATGATACCTGTTGGTACCGGATTCAAGGGATTAGTGCACCGTTCAAGGCAAGACAACAACATTCCCTTGGAAATCAAAAAGAAGAATCTATTCGAGGGGGAAATTAGAGATATTTTGTTCCACCACAGAGAATTATTTGGTTCTTACATCCCAAATAATTTCCATAATACACCAGAACAATAATTTACGGGATTTCATGATTCCTAAGAGCAAATTGATTCTTTTCTTTTAACTTTAATTATATGGTATGGTCCGGTCTTTTTATTGGGTAATAAAGATAATAACGAATAGAAAGGAATTAATCACTTGGACCATGTATCAAGGGTCAATCTCCGGAGAAGGTTCCGTCGGAACAATTATTTATTTCAGGGTACCTCGTCTCTTAAAAAAAAAAAAAGAGAAAGTGTGGGGAAAAATGACAAGAAGATATTGGAACATTAATTTAGAAGAGATGATGGAAGCAGGAGTTCATTTTGGTCATGGTACTAGGAAATGGAATCCTAGAATGGCACCTTACATCTCTGCAAAGCGTAAAGGTATTCATATTACAAATCTTACTAGAACTGCTCGTTTTTTGTCAGAAGCCTGTGATTTAGTTTTTGATGCAGCAAGTAGGGGAAAACACTTCTTAATAGTTGGTACCAAAAATAAAGCAGCTGATTCAGTAGCATCAGCTGCAATAAAGGCTCGGTGTCATTATGTTAATAAAAAATGGCTCGGTGGTATGTCAACGAATTGGTCCACTACAGAAACGAGACTTCATAAGTTTAGGGATTTGAAAGCGGAACAAAAGGCGGGGAAAACTCAACCGTCTACCGAAAAGAGATGCAGCAATGTTGAAGAGACAATTATCTCACCTGCAAACATATTTGGGTGGGATCAAATATATGACGGGCTTACCCGATATTGTAATCATCGTTGATCAGCAAGAAGAATATACGGCTCTTCGAGAATGTCTCACTTTAGGGATTCCGACGATTTGCTTAATCGATACAAATTGTAACCCGGATCTCGCAGATATTTCTATTCCAGCCAACGATGACGCTATAGCGTCAATCCGATTGATTCTTAACAAATTAGTATCCGCAATTTGTGAGGGTCGTTCTAGCTATATAAGAAATCGTTGATTAATAATAAGATAAGCCAATGACTTTTTGAACCCCATAGATTGATTTAATCGGTTACTATTTCTGAATCTCAAAAAAGAGATCAAAATCACTGGGGATATTATGTGATTACTTGGTATCCTAAATATACGATTTAAAGTAGTCGAGTCGAGAAAGAGAGGGTTGAATCAAAATAATTCTTTTTTAAGTTCTATTTCTGTCAGAGGGCAATATGAATGTTCTACCATGTTCCATCAACACACTCAAAGGGTTATACGATCTATCCGGTGTGGAAGTAGGCCAACATTTCTATTGGCAAATAGGGGGTTTCCAAGTCCATGCCCAAGTACTTATCACTTCTTGGGTCGTAATTGCTATCTTATTAGGTTCAGCCACTATAGCTGTTCGGAACCCACAAACCATTCCAACTAACAGTCAGAATTTCTTCGAATATGTACTTGAATTCATTCGAGACTTGAGCAAAACTCAGATTGGAGAAGATTATGGTCCTTGGGTTCCTTTTATTGGAACTATGTTCCTATTTATTTTTGTTTCTAACTGGTCAGGTGCTCTTTTACCTCGGAAAATCATACAGTTACCTCATGGGGAGTTAGCTGCACCCACGAATGATATAAATACTACTGTTGCTTTAGCTTTACCCACGTCAGTGGCATATTTCTATGCGGGTCTTACTAAAAAGGGATTGGGCTATTTCGGTAAATACATTCAACCAACTCCAATACTTTTACCAATTAACATCCTAGAAGATTTCACAAAACCTTTATCACTTAGTTTTCGACTTTTCGGGAATATATTGGCTGATGAATTAGTAGTTGTTGTTCTTGTTTCTTTAGTACCTTTAGTGGTTCCTATACCTGTCATGTTTCTTGGATTATTCACAAGCGGGATTCAAGCTCTTATTTTTGCGACTTTAGCCGCGGCTTATATAGGTGAATCCATGGAGGGTCATCATTGACTAGCTTCCAAAATAGTCTTGTTTTTTTTTTTTTGAAAAAAAAAACAAGACTATCACCAACTCATGGGTGGCTCAAGATAATCTACTTGGGGAACATGATGGATATCTACAAATATGGTAGATACGATTTAGAGTAGGGTCAATAAAGATGTACGATATTAGGGAATTAAAAAAAAAAAAAGGAAAGAGATCGAAAAGATCTTTTTTCCTAAGATTCCCGTTTGGTCCATTTACGTCATACCTCTCCAATTGATATTCTATTTATATCAGTCAATTACGATTACGGTATTACGATTCATAATTTGAATAAGAAAGAATTGTTATGTTATCTGTTTCCGACGTATGCCTAAACAAAAAAACTATGTTCTATCAATTCAATGGTTGACAAAAATTGTCTGCAATTGGATCAATCAAATCTTGATATGGATATGGAATGGTTCGGGCTGATGAATCCATCCGTTTATATCAATGCGCAATAATGATAAAGAAAAGGAAGAGAAAAGTTTACAAACAAATAAGATTCAGAAAAAGGTAGGTTAGGGAGGTTGAGCTGGGTATATGTAATGGCTATAATTCAATCCCTGTGTATGTTTCGAAGAATGATTCTATAATCCAATTCAATATAAGATACGAATGGTTTACGTTATGGAAGAAACATATGTATATGTGATATTAGATATTCACGAGTTATATATGGACTATCCATATATATTATTTCCCATCCCACTGAAGTTAGATGGATTCCAACGGAAGGACTTCCGTTTCATCTTTGGCTGTGGATTGAATGAATAAACAGATGAAGTTAAGGATATAGAAGAGAAAGAGCGAAGAATTGAAAGAGTGGTTCGGAACAAAGAAATGGAAGAACTAGAATCGTATGACTTTACAAAGACTCCATGGATAGGAACTAAAAACGAGATATTGAAGCAGTTATGATGATTCAGTAATATCATCACTTCAATTTGGAGTTCTTAGTTACTTCGACCCGATGGATCTTAGTGATGGAATAATAAGTCATAATTCAGTGATTGTATCATTAACCATTTCTTTATTTTGGTGCGAGGAGCTTACCATGAATCCACTGATTTCTGCCGCTTCCGTTATTGCTGCTGGATTGGCCGTAGGGCTTGCTTCAATTGGACCTGGAGTTGGTCAAGGTACTGCTGCGGGCCAAGCTGTAGAAGGTATTGCGAGACAACCAGAAGCAGAGGGTAAAATACGAGGTACTTTATTGCTTAGTCTGGCTTTTATGGAAGCTTTAACAATTTACGGACTGGTCGTGGCATTAGCGCTTTTATTTGCGAATCCTTTTGTTTAATCCTATAAATGTGAAAAATACGTACTTATTTTTTTCTTATTTGATTGCCGTGAACTTGCCGCTTGCTTCTTCGAATTATATCAACACTTTACTCCTACAACCACTTATTCGTTGAGACAATACCCCACCCCAGGGAAAAGGCTGATTTGAGGATGAGGAATTAGTAGATCCACTCGCTTTCTTCCTTTCCATCCTTAATGGAACCCTTTTTTTTTTTTCACTTTTAGGAAGCGTTGTAACAAACGAGGTATTTCGCAATTGGCATGAGACCCGGGACCTCATATTAATAAGTATTTTATTGGATTGGGAACTTCAATTGAAATAATAATAAAGAATAAATGAAATTTCAAAATGAAATGAATCTATTTTATAAATAAATTCATATTTATAAATAAGTAAATAAATAAAAAGAAATCAATCAAAAGTGGGGCGAAATTATACAATAAAGAAAACTCTGTTCAATTAATTTTGTTAGTC
>NW_027519099.1:15000-20094 GCF_043159265.1 Tasmannia lanceolata
TCGTATATATATAGTAAGTATAATATAGTAAGTATAAATAAATGTATAAAATAAATAAATAAAGATAATTCGTATATATATAGTAAGTATAATATAGTAAGTATAAATAAATGTATAAAATAAATAAATAAAGATAAAGAAAGACTTTGATCAATATTTACTTCAGGCGTCGCATATGAATTATCTTTTTGTAATTGGGAGAGATGGCTGAGTGGACTAAAGCGACGGATTGCTAATCCGTTGTACGAGCTGTTCGTACCGAGGGTTCGAATCCCTCTTTCTCCGTTCCCTCGGATCACTTGAGATTTATCTTTCGAATTCGAAAAATATCAAGTCCTTTATCATAGTTAAATGTCTGGAATAGAGAAAAGCATAGGAAAATGCAGAAATCAAGCAAGGAAATAATGAAAAATCTCTGATTTTTTTATTCCTCACGTCCAGGATTACGTCCTGGATCATTAGATAGGAATCCGAAGATGAAGAGAGAAACAAAGAATATCACTACTGTGTAAACGAAGAGTTTGAGAGTAAGCATTGCACAATCTCCAAGATCATTTTTTTTTTGTTTTTTGCAAAGGAAATAAGGGAATAGATTCTCTATTTTTGTACCACATATCCTTGACACCAAGAAAAGAAATGAAAAAGTGGTTTCTAGAAAAGAAAGGAATTTGCAGGAATTCCTTTGTTACCAAAATTATCTTGTCATACCCCAATTAGGTATTATGGGGTACCATAATGGGGTCTTTGACCCCTGGAACTGGAAGGGCATAATGCGGAAATTAGGTGATCCAGATTCATCGCGGCTATCAAAAAGCAAAAGAATTTCAATCTTTGAATCGAGGGTTCATAATGTAAGACTTATCTGATCTTATCAATTGTTATGTTAGAGTTGAATTTATTTTATCGAATAAATCATGAATATGAATGTTTCTAGGACAGTATTAAAGATCTCATCGAAAACTTACAGCAGCTTGCCAAACAAGGGCTAAGAGAAAAAAGAGCACAGGTATGACTGGCATAAAATCTACGATTGGATTGAAAAAAGCATAAGCTTCGGGCAATTTGGCGAAGAAAAAGCTACTCGAATGAAGGGCAGAATTAAGACAGATACAGATCAAACTAAAGATATTAAGCATAAGAAATATTTCGTTCTTGGAGATAATTTCATTTTTATTGAGTTATTGATATAAGGGAAAAATTAAGAAAGAAGAGAAGACAAAAAATCCTTCTTTCTTTTTCTTTGAACTTCCCCCAATCAAAAATCCTTCAATTCTCAAATGAGAATAGAAGGAATCATACTTTCATACAATATCTTAATTGACTTATATGGAATGATCAATGAATTCATTTTCATTCTACATTTACACGTATAGAATCCTAGCAACAACCTATTCCATAGATATTTGGGCTGGAATTGACGAATAACCAATAACAATATTAGTGTTTATTAGTGTCGAATTGAAATCTAAATGGGGCGTGGCCAAGTGGTAAGGCAGCGGGTTTTGGTCCCGTTACTCGGAGGTTCGAATCCTTCCGTCCCAGACCGCTTCTATCAAAACAAAGATTGTTCTCTTTAACAATCTTCTGTTTAAGAGTATAAGGTATAAGGTTGGATACAATATGATCCAATTTTTCTTTCTGAGTTCTAATGATTCTTCTATGAATCATAGATTCCTTTCGATTTCCAATTGTAAGAAAAAGAATCGAGTATAAATTGCGGATGGAAATAAACATCTTTTACCTTTTTGATATTAGGTAGGATGGGAACATAGATCAAAGTTGAATTAAAAAAAAAATGGGATGGGCCGTTCAGTGTATGCCCGTCCCGCTCTACTCATATTCATATTGGGGTAAGTTAGTCACTTATAGAAACTTTATGCCCATCTATTATATTTTGATTCTCACATGATGCATTCTAAGTTGAAATGCGAAAGATAAGATCTCTATTTTTTCGAAACTAAACATGTTAGTCAAAATGACTAATTCTATGTGGATCCTGAATCCTAAACAGGAGGGAGTTCTTGGACTAATTACATCACTGGGATTAAAGTTCTTAAGACTGGGTGTGGGTGGGGTAAAATCAAAATTAAGAACAACGAATTGATCTGGACCATTTTGCTTTGTACCTATACAAGATAATATAACATACCGCAAGAGGATCTTTTATTATTTGATTGTCTTGGGGTATGATTCATGATCCCCATAGAATTCGAGTTAATCGGCAATGGAAGGTATCAATTTTTCAATATCTGTGTCGTCCGGATCTCATTAATAAACAATAAAGTGCAATATGGAACAGATTTTTTTTCTTTGAGCCTAATTGCTTTTTTTTTTTTTGCATCTGGCTACAATAAATAATTGGAAGTCAATGTAGTGATTGGGAGGAAGATTCATATATTCCATTCACTTTACTTTTGACTTGATAGAATTTATGGAAGGGTTACTAAACCTAAAGTAAAGCAAAATCTGTATAAAATGAACCATGCCTACATGTATTGTTATTGTTTGTTCTATTTCAGTGATACCGGTATTTCGGCTGCGGTGAAAAAGATCTTTGATACCTTACCTTAAATATCTATGATTACTCCCGTTGACAATTGTTCTGTGTATCTGATGGATACGGAAAGATCATACTCCTACGGTTCTGGTTTTATCAATCAGATGGAAGAATAACAACCTTAATCTTATCTTACATGAGAGCTTTTTTCCATCCATCCCATCCCCATGAAAACAAATAAATTGAATTTGTTTCTCGATCCATCTACCTGCTTTAAATCATTAATGATTCAATTGGAAAAGGAACATGGATTTCTCTTATGTCTTATGATGATCAAATTTAGTCATTACAGGAAAACTTATTTCCATTAATGATAATGATGTCGAAGTAGGAAATTATGATGTCGAAGTAGGAAATTCTTGAAACCTTTTTTCATGATTCCTTTATCAATCCTTAGATACTTGAAGAAGCGCGAGATTGATGAACCTAGTCTATAATCGATTCATTTGCGACTTTTCCGAGTCATTGGAATAGCTTATTTGGCTAATGACTTATTTTGTTCCGGTATTGAGTATTGAGAATCTAATTAAAGACCTTTCTTTAATTTAGTTGTTCGAGAAAGAGTTGGATCCTTCATGATTGATTGTCCCGAACAATCTGTTGAAGATGTAGATGTAAAGAAGTGTTAAGTAATTCGTTTATTCGTCTTTTTTAGAAATGTGTTTCATTCATACGGTCGAATATGGGGTAAGATTGAATCTTTGTCTTTGCTTGTGGGGCCTTCTCTAGATGAATACCTATCCATCCATATATATATCAAAATATCTATAATATAGATATCAAAATATATATCAAAATCAAAATATAGATATAAATATCTATTTATATATATAATTTATATATATATAAATATAAAAGTATGGACTGCTGTGTACCGATTGAGCGTACCGATTGAGCCAATGACTATTCCGGATTCCATATTGAATCAATTCCATACCGGTTCAAAATTAGAGGAATGTTATGGTAAAACTTCGTTTGAAACGATGTGGTAGAAAGCAACGTGCGACTTGAAAGACATGATCGGCTGTGGATTCTTGCATCCACCATTTTATATATCAATGAAGATGCTCTTGGCTCGACATAGTTTGTTCTGTTCTACTAGGACCCCCCAAAATTGGGGGTTGTAAATAGTACATGATGTAGCTCGAGTATAAAGTATTGATTCATTTATCAAGGGGAAGGATCTAGGGTTAGTGCCAATCAATAAGTTGGAACAACTTCGTAAGTATATCTTCGATATAGAAATCCAAAGGTTCAAATTCCAACAAGTTTCGAATAAAAAAAAACAAAGTAAATTTGCCGGAATTGGTAAAACTATTTTGATCAAAAGTGTATTACAGGGGAATCAATCGTTCGTATGATTCTTTCAATAGAAAGAAATAACAAAAGGTATGTTGCGACCATTTTGAAACGATTAAGGATCACCGAAGTAATGTCTAAACCCAATGATTCAAAGCAAAGATAAAGGATACCGGAACAAGGAAACACCATTTTCAATTGTCTCAACAACTGGAACTAGATCAGAATGAGGAAGAAAAAGAGATTCTAGGCGGGACAAATAAAAGAGGTTAGAGACGGCTCAACAAATGTCCAAGGATTTCCCTTTAAGCTCTTTGAGAATTGCCCAACTTGAGTTATGAGTACGAATGATATTTCTTTTTTTTTTCAGGAAAGGAAAGGAAGGAAGAACAAAAAAAACGACTCAACTTATAGTCTAATTGATGATTTTATGGATACATTTGTCACTATATGATATGCATAGCATAAATTCAAACTCGAATCATTCTTTCTCGAGCCGTATGAGGAGAAAACCTCCTATACGTTTCTAGGGGGGGCATTGTTCATCTATATCTATCCCAATGAGTCATCTATCGAATCATTGCGATTGATGTTCGATCCCAAAGAGAAGGAAGAGATCTTCGTAAAGTGGGTTTTTACGATCCGATAAAGAATCAAACTTATTCAAACGTTCCTGCTATTCTATATTTCCTTGAAAAAGGCGCTCAACCTACAGGAACTGTTCATGATATTTCAAAGAAGGCAGAGGTCTTTAAGGAACTTCGAATTAATCAAACGAAATGAAATAAATGAAATAAACAAAAAAGGGGGGTGCCCAGTATCTTATCGAGCTTTGTGTAATTCTTTCTCCACCACTCCGATTTTTCTTACTCTATTCATACCTATTCACTATTGCTCCTCTATAATCCATATCAGATAACGATAACGAAAAAAAATCTTTTTTTATTGATATGAGACAGATAGAAAAAAAAATCTCGAGTGAATAGATGAAATAATCGGATCTAGAAAATGATGGTATGGGATTACCATCAATCGGATTGTTTTCGTTGGGACTCCACCAACAAACAAGGGGTCAATCTTGTTTATTGTACCTCTATTGAATAAACTAGAGATTTTTTTCCTACTTTTTTTTTTTTCTTATTTATTCCCCCATCCACACTTCATTTCTGATCTGTGTAGTGTCAATCCAACACAAGTACTTATTTTCTTTAATTGAATTTGTTTTCTCAACCAACATT
>NW_027519101.1:10000-27896 GCF_043159265.1 Tasmannia lanceolata
CTCATATTTCACAAGAGATGCTTACTTATAAATCTGATCATATTAGAGCTCGTCAGGAAGTACTTGGTACTACGATCATTGGAGGAACAATACCTAACCCCGAGGATGCTCCAGAATCTTTTCGATTACTCGTTCGAGAACTACGATCTTTGGCTCTGGAACTGAATCATTTCCTTGTATCTGAGAAGAACTTCCAGATTCATAGGAAGGAAGCTTGATCGGAATGAATCAGAATTTATATTCTATAATATGATCGACAGGTATAAACATCAACAACTTCGAATTGGATCAGTTTCTCCTCAACAAATAAGTGCTTGGGCTAACAAAATACTACCTAATGGAGAGATAGTTGGAGAGGTGACAAAACCCTATACTTTTCATTACAAAACCAATAAACCGGAAAAAGATGGATTGTTTTGTGAAAGAATTTCTGGACCTATAAAAAGTGGAATTTGTGCTTGTGGAAATTATCGAGTGATCGGAGATGAAAAAGAAGACCCGAAATTTTGTGAACAATGCGGAGTCGAATTTGTTGATTCTCGGATACGAAGATATCAAATGGGATACATCAAACTGGCATGTCCAGTGACTCATGTGTGGTATTTTAAACGTCTTCCTAGTTATATCGCGAATCTTTTAGATAAACCCCTTAAGGAATTAGAAAGCCTAGTATACTGCGATGTGTGATTTGATCGAAATTATGAGTTTACAGATTCGGAATGAGAAACTGTCATCCCATTTAATCCGATTGGGATGCCCCTGGCTCTGACATGTCTCCTGGGAGAGGAAGAAGAAGAACATGAAGCTCAGAATTATGGGTGTATTCAATACTTCCAAATAAAGGGGGAATTGATCCATGGTCGATTCCGTAACATATAAATAGGAATTGCTAGCTGTACCTCGTGAAAAAAAAAAAAGAATTCTTTCTTGGAATTAGCCACTCCATTTCTTTTAGAAATAAATTCTGTTTTCTGTTCAAGTAAACAAATATGACATGGTTACAGGAATCTATCCATCGCATATATGCTTCAAGGGACATCATAGCATAACCGTCGAGGTGAAGTAGGGACCTAAAAGATCGAATGGAACGATACATAGACAAGTAAATCCCTTATGAGTTCCAAGGTATTCCTTTAAGGGGATTCATCATTCGAGGGGACGTAGGCTACTCAACAATTTCACATTTTATTTATGTCGTAATTGAATAATGAATAAGTAATTCCGAAAATAAAATATAAAGTAAAAATGAATCAATGAAATATAGGTTGGTTCTCACTGGGAACTTGAGTAAGGAGTAGATTTTTATGGGGGTTTCTAGAACAAAATTTGAAAGTGAGACCCCCTTTATTTATTATTTATTTGGTGTAACTACTTGAGCCGGATGAGAGGAAACCTTCATGTCCGGTTTTTAAGGGGGGGATCCTATAGGAACCTATCCCAATTTTTCTTTTGCTAGGCCCATAGTTAAAAAACCGACTTTCTTACGATTACGAGGTTCATTCGAATATGAAATACAATCCCGGAAATATAGCATCCCACTTTTTTTTACTACCCAAGGCTTCGATACATTTCGAAATCGAGAAATCTCTACTGGAGCAAGTGCTATCAGAGAACAATTAGCCGATCCAGATTTGCGAATTATTACAGATCATTCATTGGTGGAATGGAAGGAATTAGGGGAAGAAAGGTACACTGGGAATGAATGGGAAGATAGAAAAGTTGGAAGAAGAAAGGATTTTTTGGTTAGACGCATGGAATTAGCTAAGCATTTTGTTCGAACAAATGTAGAACCAGAACGGATGGTTTTGTGCCTATTACCAGTTCTTCCTCCGGAGTTGAGACCAATCATTCAGATAGATGGGGGTAAACCAATGAGTTCGGATATTAATGAACTCTATCGAAGAGTTATCTATCGGAACAATACTCTTACCGATCCATTAACAACAAGTAGATCTACGCCAGGGGAATCAGTAATGTGTCAGGAGAAATTGGTACAAGAAGCCGTAGATACACTTCTTGATAATGGGATCCGCGGGCAACCAATGAGGGATGGTCATAATAAAGTTTACAAGTCGTTTTCAGATGTAATTGAAGGCAAAGAGGGAAGATTTCGTGAGACTCTACTTGGTAAACGGGTCGATTATTCGGGGCGTTCCGTCATTGTCGTGGGCCCTTCGCTTTCATTACATCGATGTGGATTACCTCGAGAAATAGCAATAGAACTTTTCCAGACATTTGTAATTCGTGGTCTAATCAGACAACATATTGCTTCCAACATAGGGATTGCAAAAAGTAAAATTCGGGAAAAAGAACCAATTGTATGGGAAATACTTCAAGAAGTTATGCAAGGGCACCCCATATTGCTGAATAGAGCACCCACCCTGCATAGATTAGGCATACAGGCGTTCCAACCTATTTTAGCGGAGGAACGTGCTATTTGTTTACATCCATTAGTTCGTAAGGGATTCAATGCAGACTTTGATGGGGATCAAATGGCTGTTCATGTACCTTTATCTTTGGAAGCTCAAGCAGAGGCTCGTTTACTTATGTTTTCTCATATGAATCTCTTGTCTCCAGCTATTGGGGATCCCATTTCCATACCAACCCAAGATATGCTTATTGGACTCTATGTATTAACCATCGGAAATCGTCGAGGTATTTGTGCAAATAGGTATAATCCATGGAATCACAGAAACTATCAAAATGAAACAGTTTACGAGTATAATAATAACTATAAGTATACGAAAGAAAAAGAACCCTATTTTTGTAGTTCCTATGATGCACTTGGAGCTTACCGGCAGAAACGAATCAATTTAGATAGTCCTTTGTGGCTCCGGTGGCGACTAGATCAACGTTTCATTGCCCCAAGAGAAGTGCCCATCGAAGTTCAATATGAATCTTTGGGTACCTATCATGAGATTTATGGGCACTATCTACTAGTAAGAAGTGTCAAAAAAGAAATCCTTTGTATATACATTCGAACCACCATTGGTCATATTTCTTTTTATCGAGAAATAGAAGAAGCCATACAGGGGTTTTGCCGAGCCTACTCATAAGGTACCTAAGCTAAGTAATTATGTGATACGATACCTTGTGAATTCGGGTCTCTACGGTTCAACCGGTATCCTAATTCCTGAATTGATACGTGAATCAAGATAGAGGAAAGGAAGTCTTCGAATCACTGACTCAAACCTATTGTCGAATCCTACTCAACAGAATATGGAGGTACTTATGGCGGAACGGGCCGATCTGGTCTTTCACAATAAAGTGATAGATGGAACTGCCATGAAACGACTTATTAGTCGATTAATAGATCACTTCGGAATGGCATATACATCACACATACTGGATCAAGTAAAGACTATGGGTTTCCAGCAAGCCACTGCTACATCCATTTCATTAGGAATTGATGATCTTTTAACAATACCTTCTAAGGGATGGCTAGTCCAAGATGCTGAACAACAAAGTTTGATTTTGGAAAAGCACCATCATTATGGGAATGTACACGCGGTAGAAAAATTACGTCAATCCATTGAGATATGGTATGCTACAAGTGAATATTTGAGACAAGAAATGCATCCTAATTTTAGGATGACGGATCCTTCTAATCCAGTCCATATAATGTCCTTTTCGGGAGCTCGGGGAAATGCATCTCAGGTACACCAATTAGTCGGTATGAGAGGATTAATGTCGGATCCCCAAGGACAAATGATTGATTTACCCATTCAAAGCAATTTACGCGAAGGACTTTCTTTAACGGAATATCTCATTTCTTGCTACGGAGCTCGCAAAGGAGTTGTGGATACTGCTGTACGAACATCAGATGCTGGATACCTCACGCGTCGACTTGTTGAAGTAGTTCAACACATTGTTGTACGTAGAACAGATTGTGGCACTATCCGAGGTATTTCCGTGAGTCCTCGAAATGGGATGACGGAAAAAATGTTGATCCAAACACTAATTGGTCGTGTATTAGCAGACGATATATATATGGGTCTACGATGCATTGCCGCTCGAAATCAAGATATTGGGGTTGGGCTTGTCAATCGATTCATAACCTTTCGAGCACAATCAATATATATTCGAACCCCCTTTATTTGCAGGAGTACATCTTGGATCTGTCGATTATGTTATGGTCGGAGTCCCACTCATGGTGACCTGGTCGAATTGGGAGAAGCAGTAGGTATCATTGCGGGTCAATCAATTGGGGAACCAGGGACTCAACTAACATTAAGAACTTTTCATACCGGTGGAGTATTCACAGGTGGTACTGCAGAACATGTACGAGCCCCCTCTAATGGAAAAATAAAATTCAATGAGGATTTGGTTCATCCCACACGTACACGTCATGGGCATCCTGCTTTTCTATGTTATATAGACCTGTATGTCACTATTGAGAGTCAGGATATTCTACATAATGTGAATATTCCACCAAAAAGTTTTCTTTTAGTTCAAAATGATCAATATGTAGAATCAGAACAAGTGATTGCCGAGATTCGCGCTGGAACATCCACTTTCAATTTTAAAGAGAGAGTTCGAAAACATATTTATTCTGACTCAGAGGGAGAAATGCACTGGAGTACCGATGTGTACCATGCACCTGAATATACATATGGTAATGTTCATCTCTTACCTAAAACAAGTCATTTATGGATATTATCGGGGGGTCCGTGCAGATCTAGTATAGTGCCTTTTTCGCTCCACAAGGATCAAGATCAAATGAACATTCATTCTCTTTCTGTCGAACAGAGAGAGAGTTCTGACCTCTCAGTGACTAATGATCGAGTGAGACACAAATTGTTTAGTTCAGATCCTTCCGGTAAAAAAGAGGGAAAGATTCTTGATTATTCAGGACCTGCTCGAATCATATCCAATGGTCGTTGGAATTTCATATATCCTGCCATTCTCCACGAGAATTCTGATTTATTGGCGAAAAGGCGAAGAAATAGATTCATCATCCCATTCCAATATGATCAAGAACGAGAGAAAGAACTAATGCCTCGTTCTGGTATCTCGATTGAAATACCCATAAATGGTATTTTACGTAGAAATAGTATTCTTGCTTATTTCGACGATCCCCGATACAGAAGAAGCAGTTCAGGAATTACTAAGTATGGGACTGTAGAAGTGGATTCAATCGTCAAAAAAGAGGATTTGATTGAGTATCGAGGAGCAAAGGAATTTAGTCCGAAATACCAAATGAAAGTAGATCGCTTTTTTTTCATTCCCGAAGAAGTGCATATCTTACCTGGCTCTTCGTCCATAATGGTACAGAACAATAGTATCATTGGAGTCGATACACGAATCACTTTAAATACAAGAAGCCGCGTAGGTGGATTAGTCCGAGTGGAGAGAAAAAAAAAAAGGATTGAACTGAAAATCTTTTCTGGAGATATCCATTTTCCTGGAGAGACAGATAAGATCTCCCGGCACAGCGGCATCTTGATACCACCAGGAACGGGAAAAAAAAATTCTAAGGAATCAAAAAAATTACAAAATTGGATCTATGTCCAACGGATCACACCTACCAAGAAAAAGTATTTTGTTTCGGTTCGATCCGTAGTCACATATGAAATAGCTGATGGTATCAATTTAGCAACGCTTTTTCCCCAGGATCTGTTGCAAGAAAGGGATAATGTGAAATTCCGAGTTGAAAATTATATCCTTTATAGAAATGGCAAACCAATTCGAGGAATTTATTACACAAGTATTCAATTAGTTCGTACTTGTTTAGTATTGAATTGGGACCAAGACCGAAATGGTTCTATAGAAAAGGTTCAGGCTTCCATTGTTGAAGTGAGGGCAAATGATCTGATTCGAGATTTCATAAGAATTGACTTAGTGAAGTCCCCTATTTCGTATATCGGAAAAAGGAATGATATGGCGGGTTCGGGATTGATCCCAGATAATGGATCAGATCACACCAATATCAATCCTTTTTATTCCAAGGCGAGGAGGATTCAATCACTTACCCAACATCAAGGAACTATTCGTACGTTGCTGAATAGAAATAAGGAATGCCAATCTTTTCTAATTTTGTCATTATCCAATTGTTCTCGAATTGGTCCATTCAATGGTTCTAAATCTCACAATGTGACAAAAGAATCAATTCAAATTAAAGAGGATCCCATGATTCCGATTAGGAATTCGTTGGGTCCCTTAGGGACTGTACCTAAAATTGCGAATTTTTATTCACCTTACTATTTAATAACTCATAATCAGATCTTGTTAAATAAATATTTGCTACTTGACAATTTAAAACAGACTTTACAAGTACTTAAATATTATTTAATGGATGAAAATGGGAGAATTTATAATCCCTATCCATGCAGGAACATCATTTTTCATCCATTCGATTTGACTTGGTGCTTTCTCCATCACGATTATTGTGAGAAGACATCCAAAATAATTGTCCTCGGACAGTTTATTTGTGAAAATGTATGTATATCCAAATATGGACCACAGATAAAATCTGGTCAAGTTCTAATTGTTCATGTTGACTCCTTAGTCATAAGATCAGCTAAGCCTCATTTGGCCACCCCAGGGGCAACCGTTCATGGTCATTATGGAGAAATCCTTTACGAAGGGGATACATTAGTTACATTTATATATGAAAAATCGAGATCGGGTGATATAACGCAAGGTCTTCCAAAAGTGGAACAAGTGTTAGAAGTGCGTTCGATTGATTCAATATCGATGAACCTAGAAAAGAGGGTTGAGGGTTGGAACGAACATATAAAAAGAATTCTTGGAATTCCGTGGGAATTCTTGATTGGTGCTGAGCTAACCATAGCGCAAAGTCGTATCTCTTTGGTTAATAAGATCCAAAGGGTTTATCGATCCCAGGGGGTGCAAATCCATAATAGGCATATAGAGATTATTGTACGTCAAATAACATCAAAAGTGTTGGTTTCAGAAGATGGAATGTCTAATGTTTTTTCACCCGGAGAACTAATAGGATTGTTTCGAGCGGAACGAACAGGGCGTGCTTTGGAAGAAGCGATCTGTTACCGAGCCATCTTATTGGGAATTACCAGGGCATCTCTGAATACTCAAAGTTTCATATCCGAAGCAAGTTTTCAAGAAACTGCTCGAGTTTTAGCAAAAGCCGCTCTACGAGGTCGTATTGATTGGTTGAAAGGCCTGAAAGAGAACGTTGTTCTGGGGGGGATGATACCTGTTGGTACCGGATTCAAGGGATTAGTGCACCGTTCAAGGCAAGACAACAACATTCCCTTGGAAATCAAAAAGAAGAATCTATTCGAGGGGGAAATTAGAGATATTTTGTTCCACCACAGAGAATTATTTGGTTCTTACATCCCAAATAATTTCCATAATACACCAGAACAATAATTTACGGGATTTCATGATTCCTAAGAGCAAATTGATTCTTTTCTTTTAACTTTAATTATATGGTATGGTCCGGTCTTTTTATTGGGTAATAAAGATAATAACGAATAGAAAGGAATTAATCACTTGGACCATGTATCAAGGGTCAATCTCCGGGAGAAGGTTCCGTCGGAACAATTATTTATTTCAGGGTACCTCGTCTCTTAAAAAAAAAAAAAAGAGAAAGTGTGGGGAAAAATGACAAGAAGATATTGGAACATTAATTTAGAAGAGATGATGGAAGCAGGAGTTCATTTTGGTCATGGTACTAGGAAATGGAATCCTAGAATGGCACCTTACATCTCTGCAAAGCGTAAAGGTATTCATATTACAAATCTTACTAGAACTGCTCGTTTTTTGTCAGAAGCCTGTGATTTAGTTTTTGATGCAGCAAGTAGGGGAAAACACTTCTTAATAGTTGGTACCAAAAATAAAGCAGCTGATTCAGTAGCATCAGCTGCAATAAAGGCTCGGTGTCATTATGTTAATAAAAAATGGCTCGGTGGTATGTCAACGAATTGGTCCACTACAGAAACGAGACTTCATAAGTTTAGGGATTTGAAAGCGGAACAAAAGGCGGGGAAACTCAACCGTCTACCGAAAAGAGATGCAGCAATGTTGAAGAGACAATTATCTCACCTGCAAACATATTTGGGTGGGATCAAATATATGACGGGCTTACCCGATATTGTAATCATCGTTGATCAGCAAGAAGAATATACGGCTCTTCGAGAATGTCTCACTTTAGGGATTCCGACGATTTGCTTAATCGATACAAATTGTAACCCGGATCTCGCAGATATTTCTATTCCAGCCAACGATGACGCTATAGCGTCAATCCGATTGATTCTTAACAAATTAGTATCCGCAATTTGTGAGGGTCGTTCTAGCTATATAAGAAATCGTTGATTAATAATAAGATAAGCCAATGACTTTTTGAACCCCATAGATTGATTTAATCGGTTACTATTTCTGAATCTCAAAAAAGAGATCAAAATCACTGGGGATATTATGTGATTACTTGGTATCCTAAATATACGATTTAAAGTAGTCGAGTCGAGAAAGAGAGGGTTGAATCAAAATAATTCTTTTTTAAGTTCTATTTCTGTCAGAGGGCAATATGAATGTTCTACCATGTTCCATCAACACACTCAAAGGGTTATACGATCTATCCGGTGTGGAAGTAGGCCAACATTTCTATTGGCAAATAGGGGGTTTCCAAGTCCATGCCCAAGTACTTATCACTTCTTGGGTCGTAATTGCTATCTTATTAGGTTCAGCCACTATAGCTGTTCGGAACCCACAAACCATTCCAACTAACAGTCAGAATTTCTTCGAATATGTACTTGAATTCATTCGAGACTTGAGCAAAACTCAGATTGGAGAAGATTATGGTCCTTGGGTTCCTTTTATTGGAACTATGTTCCTATTTATTTTTGTTTCTAACTGGTCAGGTGCTCTTTTACACTCGGAAAATCATACAGTTACCTCATGGGGAGTTAGCTGCACCCACGAATGATATAAATACTACTGTTGCTTTAGCTTTACCCACGTCAGTGGCATATTTCTATGCGGGTCTTACTAAAAAGGGATTGGGCTATTTCGGTAAATACATTCAACCAACTCCAATACTTTTACCAATTAACATCCTAGAAGATTTCACAAAACCTTTATCACTTAGTTTTCGACTTTTCGGGAATATATTGGCTGATGAATTAGTAGTTGTTGTTCTTGTTTCTTTAGTACCTTTAGTGGTTCCTATACCTGTCATGTTTCTTGGATTATTCACAAGCGGGATTCAAGCTCTTATTTTTGCGACTTTAGCCGCGGCTTATATAGGTGAATCCATGGAGGGTCATCATTGACTAGCTTCCAAAATAGTCTTGTTTTTTTTTTTTTGAAAAAAAAAACAAGACTATCCCAACTCATGGGTGGCTCAAGATAATCTACTTGGGGAACATGATGGATATCTACAAATATGGTAGATACGATTTAGAGTAGGGTCAATAAAGATGTACGATATTAGGGAATTAAAAAAAAAAAAAGGAAAGAGATCGAAAAGATCTTTTTTCCTAAGATTCCCGTTTGGTCCATTTACGTCATACCTCTCCAATTGATATTCTATTTATATCAGTCAATTACGATTACGGTATTACGATTCATAATTTGAATAAGAAAGAATTGTTATGTTATCTGTTTCCGACGTATGCCTAAACAAAAAAACTATGTTCTATCAATTCAATGGTTGACAAAAATTGTCTGCAATTGGATCAATCAAATCTTGATATGGATATGGAATGGTTCGGGCTGATGAATCCATCCGTTTATATCAATGCGCAATAATGATAAAGAAAAGGAAGAGAAAAGTTTACAAACAAATAAGATTCAGAAAAAGGTAGGTTAGGGAGGTTGAGCTGGGTATATGTAATGGCTATAATTCAATCCCTGTGTATGTTTCGAAGAATGATTCTATAATCCAATTCAATATAAGATACGAATGGTTTACGTTATGGAAGAAACATATGTATATGTGATATTAGATATTCACGAGTTATATATGGACTATCCATATATATTATTTCCCATCCCACTGAAGTTAGATGGATTCCAACGGAAGGACTTCCGTTTCATCTTTGGCTGTGGATTGAATGAATAAACAGATGAAGTTAAGGATATAGAAGAGAAAGAGCGAAGAATTGAAAGAGTGGTTCGGAACAAAGAAATGGAAGAACTAGAATCGTATGACTTTACAAAGACTCCATGGATAGGAACTAAAAACGAGATATTGAAGCAGTTATGATGATTCAGTAATATCATCACTTCAATTTGGAGTTCTTAGTTACTTCGACCCGATGGATCTTAGTGATGGAATAATAAGTCATAATTCAGTGATTGTATCATTAACCATTTCTTTATTTTGGTGCGAGGAGCTTACCATGAATCCACTGATTTCTGCCGCTTCCGTTATTGCTGCTGGATTGGCCGTAGGGCTTGCTTCAATTGGACCTGGAGTTGGTCAAGGTACTGCTGCGGGCCAAGCTGTAGAAGGTATTGCGAGACAACCAGAAGCAGAGGGTAAAATACGAGGTACTTTATTGCTTAGTCTGGCTTTTATGGAAGCTTTAACAATTTACGGACTGGTCGTGGCATTAGCGCTTTTATTTGCGAATCCTTTTGTTTAATCCTATAAATGTGAAAAATACGTACTTATTTTTTTCTTATTTGATTGCCGTGAACTTGCCGCTTGCTTCTTCGAATTATATCAACACTTACTCCTCAACCACTTATTCGTTGAGACAATACCCCACCCCAGGGAAAAGGCTGATTTGAGGATGAGGAATTAGTAGATCCACTCGCTTTCTTCCTTTCCATCCTTAATGGAACCCTTTTTTTTTTTCACTTTTAGGAAGCGTTGTAACAAACGAGGTATTTCGCAATTGGCATGAGACCCGGGACCTCATATTAATAAGTATTTTATTGGATTGGGAACTTCAATTGAAATAATAATAAAGAATAAATGAAATTCAAAATGAAATGAATCTATTTTATAAATAAATTCATATTTATAAATAAGTAAATAAATAAAAGAAATCAATCAAAAGTGGGGCGAAATTATACAATAAAGAAAACTCTGTTCAATTAATTTTGTTAGTCTATCTATAAGAGGAGAGCATATGAAAATGTAACCGATTCTTTCGTTTCCTTGGGTCACTGGTCATACGCCGGGAGTTTCGGGCTTAATACCGATATTTTAGCACAAATCCAATAAATCTAAGTGTAGTGCTTGGTGTATTGATCTTTTTTGGAAAGGGAGTGTGTGCGAGTTGTGTATTTCAAGAATAGGCTGGATCCAACCAGCTGCACTTATTACTTATTTATTTATAAATAGGAAAGTTATAACTAGGAAAGAAAGGTGCACGATCTCAACGAATTACTTCTGAATAAATTCAGAAATCATATGTAAGAACCATAGCATTTCGTGACTCATTGGTAAATCGACTTTGATTCTCTATCAACCAATAATGTGGGACCATTAACATGGTTAAAGCTAAACCGTTTGAAGTCCAGGCACAACATGGTACTCTTTCTACCACTACGTTAGTACGGATATGTTTAAAAATGAATAGAATAGTTGGCATATTATCTGATATAGAACACTCATATCAATAAAATGATTTGAACCATTTATTGAAAAATGAAAAAAAAAAACAAATGGGTGCCTCGCCCCCTTTTTGTATCCAACGCTAAATCGACGGCCTGTGTATAAAATAAGAAGAATTCTTTGGATTTGAAGAAAAAAAAATGAAAAATTCATAAATAATAAATAAAAAAAAAATAAACAACTTTGCTGACAATTACAGATTTTTTGTCTGGTCGGAAGAGTCCTCCGAATATTCTGTTCTGGTCTTGTATCAGTTTCGATATCGTGGAATACGAACAGAGAAGAGAGGGCAGGCTCATTACATTAAAAGATATGGAATGCCCATTAAGTAACTGAGCGTGAGAGCCCAAATGAATTGAAAGATTCATGTTTGGTTCGGGAAGAGATCATGGAAGTTTAGTTGTGAAATGAATGGGAAGATAATCTACTTTCATTAAGTGATTTATTAGATAATCGAAACAGAGGATCTTGAGTACTATTCGAAATTCAGAAGAACTACGTGGAAGAGCCATTGAGCAGCTCGAAAAAGCCCGGGCTCGCTTACGGAAAGTGGAAATGGAAGCAGATGAGTTTAGAATGAATGGATACTCTGAGATAGAACGAGAAAAAGAGAATTTGATTAATGCTACTTATAATAATTTGGAACGATTAGAAAATTTCAAAAATGAAACCATTAGTTTTGAAGAACAACGAGCATCAATCAGGTACGACAACGAGTGTTCCAGCAAGCCTTACAAGGAGCTCTAGGAACTCTGAATAGTTGTTTGAACAGTGAGTTACATTTACGCACCATCAGTGCTAATATTGGCATGCTCGGGGCCATGAAAGAAATAACTGATTAGCCCTTCCACTGTAGGCATTATTTTTTTTTCTCGCTTTGCTTCCGAAAAGAATTAAGAGACACTAATGGTAACCCTTCGAGTCGACGAATTAGTAATATTATCCGTGAACGTATTGAACAATATAATAGAGAAGTCACGATTGTGAATACCGGCACCGTACTTCAAGTAGGCGACGGTATTGCTCGTATTCATGGTCTTGATCAAGTAATGGCAGGGGAATTAGTAGAATTTGAAGAGGGTACCGTAGGCATTGCTCTGAATTTGGAATCAAATAATGTTGGTGTTGTATTAATGGGTGACGGTTTGATGATACAAGAGGGAAGTTCTGTAAAAGCAACAGGAAGAATTGCTCAGATACCAGTGAGCGAGGCTTATTTAGGTCGTGTTATAAATGCTCTGGCTAAACCTATTGATGGGAGAGGTGAAATTTCAGCTTCTGAATCTCGGTTAATTGAATCTCCCGCTCCGGGTATTATTTCGAGACGTTCCGTATATGAGCCTCTTCAAACGGGCTTATTGCTATTGATTCGATGATCCCTATAGGACGCGGTCAGCGAGAATTAATTATTGGGGGACAGACAGACCGGGAAAACAGCAGTAGCCACAGATACTATTCTCAATCAAAAAGGGCAAAATGTAATATGTGTTTATGTAGCTATTGGTCAAAAAGCATCTTCCGTGGCTCAGGTAGTGACTACTTTCCAAGAACGAGGGGCGATGGAATACACTATTGTGGTAGCCGAAACGGCGGATTCGCTGCAACATTACAATACCTCGCGCCTTATACAGGAGCGGCTCTGGCTGAATATTTTATGTACCGTGAACGACATACTTTAATAATTTATGACGATCTCTCCAACAAGCACAAGCTTATCGCCAAATGTCTCTTCTATTAAGAAGACCACCCGGTCGCGAAGCTTATCCAGGAGATGTTTTTTATTTGCATTCACGCCTTTTGGAAAGAGCCGCTAAATCAAGTTCTCGTTTAGGTGAAGGAAGTATGACCGCTTTACCCATAGTTGAGACTCAATCTGGGGACGTTTCGGCTTATATTCCTACTAATGTGATTTCCATTACAGATGGACAAATATTCTTATCTGCCGATCTATTCAATGCTGGAATCCGTCCTGCTATTAATGTGGGTATTTCGGTCTCCAGAGTAGGATCCGCAGCTCAAATTAAAGCCATGAAACAGGTAGCTGGTAAATCAAAATTGGAACTGGCTCAATTCGCAGAGTTAGAAGCCTTTGCACAATTCGCTTCTGATCTCGATAAAGCCACTCAGAATCAGTGGCAAGAGGTCAACGATTACGCGAGTTGCTCAAACAATCTCAATCAGCCCCTCTCACGGTGGAAAGAACAAATACTTACTATTTATACTGGGGCGAATGGGTATCTTGATCCGTTAGATATTGGACAGGTAAAGAAATTCTCGTTCAGTTACGTACCCACTTAAAAACAACAACCTCAGTTCCAAGAAATCATATCTTCTACCAAGACATTCACCGAACAAGCAGAAGCCCTTTTGAAGGAAGCTATTCCGGAACAGATGGAACTGTTTATACTTCAGGAACAAACATAAAGAAATTGATCACTCTGAGTACAAGAGGAAAGGAATCGTTGAGAAGTGTTTCGGTTCGAATCATTCAAAATATCTTTCTTGGCATAGCAATCTACAAAAATAGATGGAAATAAATTGCGTCCAATAGGATTTGAACCTATACCAAAGTTTAGAAGACCTCTGTCCTATCCATTAGACAATGGCGCTTTGCTTTTCATTCCGATTTTCTTCTTTCGCATTCTTGCTTTCTATCGCCCGTTCCGATAAACGAATTGTATTGTATGTGAGAGATTTTAGGGAATAAAGAAAAGATGCATATCCAAATCAACGATGCACGTATAATAATAATAATAATTAATATGGAGCGGGTAGCGGGAATCGAACCCGCATCGTTAGCTTGGAAGGCTAGGGGTTATAGTCGACGTCGATTCATCATTTTTAACGTCTCTAATTCAAAACCGAACATGAAACTTTGGTTTCATTCGGCTCCTTTATGGAATATAGATGGATTCCCAGATCTAAGGCGTAAACGAAACTAAAAAAAAAGAGAAAATATTTACGATACGATGTGTGGAAAAAGGGGAGTCATCGCAAATCCGAATTCAAAGAAAAAATTCGATCCATAACATCTATGTCAGTTTTTCTGTATGAATATGAATGCATACAAAACAACTCACTTTCTAGATGATCCCTCTAGAAGAGGGGATTTTAAAAATACTTCTAGTTACTTCGTTCCCTATTTCTACTCGCGAGAATCCTGAGGAAAAGAATTTTCTTCCGCCGAGCTGAAACAATATGTCGACGACTCTAGTAAACCAAAGTCATCGTTTAATAGCTATTTGGCTTCAACCTCCTCCCCCCCCAAAAAGTGGAAGATCTAGTTACGATTAGAAATAAACTTTTGTATCTTCATCCATAGATCCTTTACTCATACTCATTCAAAAGGAACGGTTGATCCAACTCAAAAAAAAAAAATTATGTTTCGCGATTCCATAATCCAATTTGCTTATTCAAATTATAATTTACCTTTGGATACAAATCACGAGAATGTATATTCTTCCTCAAACGTGGCGTTGAGAGGTAAAGATTAAACCCTTTTAAGAAATAAAGTTTTGATCGGAATAGGAAAAACCGAAAGAACCTTTAACTATTTCAGTTGTTAATAGAACGAATCACACTTTTACCACTAAACTATACCCGCTACAATATGATTATTGTATATGATTGTACCGTTTGTCCACAAAACAAGGGAGTAAAACGTAATCAAGATAGTATCAGAATCATGAAAATTGGAGTGCTGATGTGTTCAGGGGGAAGGCTTGATGAAATAGGAGAAGAGAATGGGGCTCATTTAAATAACAGTTATATCTTTTCTTTTGCTGGTGGAGTTATACTGACAGTCCCGGCCTGAAAGATCCATTAAGTCGGAACATAATATTGAGTTAAGTTGCGCAAGAATCCATAGCTCCATTTTTTTTTTCAACTTCTTCCTCGAGTCTTTCAAGCAAAGAAACGATTCTCAAAAAAATAAAAATAAAGAAGGAGAGTTTTAATTTGAGTCTTATCTTTTTCGAAGCTATTCCTTTCTTCCCTATTCATTCACCTGTCCGATCTTCTGAATTGGGGTCAATTAGATCTAGTAAAAATCATAGTATTCATTTTGTTTGTGTTTGTGGACTCAAATGTCAAACAAAGCTTGTCCCTTGAAGAAATAAATGAGTTCTAATAGAATAGAATATGTATGTTTTTTATTCCAGTAGGGAAATCGAGAAAGGAAAAGAAAAAATAATAAGAAATGAAACTCCTATCATAGGAATGGAAATAGTCCTTCTTGCTCTTGTTGCTGCTTCAATAACAATTTGGTTTTCAAATCAGAAAAATAATTTGATCCATGATTCATTGGAACAAAAGAAGAACGGCCTGGCTAGGTACTGTACTGGCCAGGCCGGGGGAATAAAAGAACCCTTCGGACGAAATCAAAGACGTACTCTTTCTATTGGAGATATCTGGTTTCGAATCGTTATCCAAATTGAATTGCGGATAAAATTCGTATATATATAGTAAGTATAATATAGTAAGTTATAAATAAATGTATAAAATAATAAATAAAGATAATTCGTATATATATAGTAAGTATAATATAGTAAGTATAAATAAATGTATAAAATAATAAATAAAGATAAAGAAAGACTTTGATCAATATTTACTTCAGGCGTCGCATATGAATTATCTTTTTGTAATTGGGGAGAGATGGCTGAGTGACTAAAGCGACGGATTGCTAATCCGTTGTACGAGCTGTTCGTACCGAGGGTTCGAATCCCTCTTTCTCCGTTCCTCGGATCACTTGAGATTTATCTTTCGAATTCGAAAAAATATCAAGTCCTTTATCATAGTTAATATGTCTGGAATAGAGAAAAGCATAGGAAAATGCAGAAATCAAGCAAGGAATAATGAAAAATCTCTGATTTTTTTATTCCTCACGTCCAGGATTACGTCCTGGATCATTAGATAGGAATCCGAAGATGAAGAGAGAAACAAAGAATATCACTACTGTGTAAACGAAGAGTTTGAGAGTAAGCATTGCACAATCTCCAAGATCATTTTTTTTTTGTTTTTTTGCAAAGGAAATAAGGGATAGATTCTCTATTTTTGTACCACATATCCTTGACACCAAGAAAAGAAATGAAAAAGTGGTTTCTAGAAAAGAAAGGAATTTGCAGGAATTCCTTTGTTACCAAAATTATCTTGTCATACCCCAATTAGGTATTATGGGGTACCATAATGGGTCTTTGACCCCTGGAACTGGAAGGGCATAATGCGGAAATTAGGTGATCCAGATTCATCGCGGCTATCAAAAAGCAAAAGAATTTCAATCTTTGAATCGAGGGTTCATAATGTAAGACTTATCTGATCTTATCAATTGTTATGTTAGAGTTGAATTTATTTTATCGAATAAATCATGAATATGAATGTTTCTAGGACAGTATTAAAGATCTCATCGAAACTTACAGCAGCTTGCCAAACAAGGGCTAAGAGAAAAAAGAGCACAGGTATGACTGGCATAAAATCTACGATTGGATTGAAAAAAGCATAAGCTTCGGGCAATTTGGCGAAGAAAAAGCTACTCGAATGAAGGGCAGAATTAAGACAGATACAGATCAAACTAAAGATATTAAGCATAAGAAATATTTCGTTCTTGGAGATAATTTCATTTTTATTGAGTTATTTGATATAAGGGAAAAATTAAGAAAGAAGAGAAGACAAAAATCCTTCTTTCTTTTTCTTTGAACTTCCCCCAATCAAAAATCCTTCAATTCTCAAATGAGAATAGAAGGAATCATACTTTCATACAATATCTTAATTGACTTATATGGAATGATCAATGAATTCATTTCATTCTACATTTACACGTATAGAATCCATAGCAACAACCTATTCCATAGATATTTGGGCTGGAATTGACGAATAACCAATAACAATATTAGTGTTTATTAGTGTCGAATTGAAATCTAAATGGGGCGTGGCCAAGTGGTAAGGCAGCGGGTTTTGGTCCCGTTACTCGGAGGTTCGAATCCTTCGTCCCAGACCGCTTCTATCAAAACAAAGATTGTTCTCTTTAACAATCTTCTGTTTAAGAGTATAAGGTATAAGGTTGGATACAATATGATCCAATTTTTCTTTCTGAGTTCTAATGATTCTTCTATGAATCATAGATTCCTTCGATTTCCAATTGTAAGAAAAAGAATCGAGTATAAATTGCGGATGGAAATAAACATCTTTACCTTTTTGATATTAGGTAGGATGGGAACATAGATCAAAGTTGAATTAAAAAAAAATGGGATGGGCCGTTCAGTGTATGCCCGTCCCCGCTCTACTCATATTCATATTGGGGTAAGTTAGTCACTTATAGAAACTTTATGCCCATCTATTATATTTTGATTC
>NW_027519102.1:5000-12500 GCF_043159265.1 Tasmannia lanceolata
AATTGATTTATATGGATACTCTCAGGTTGAGACCACAAGTAAAAATGACATTGCCATAAATTGACAAGGTGATATTTCCATTTCTTCATCAGAAAATGAGTCCCTTTTGAAGCCAGAATCGCTTTTCCTTGATATCTGACATAATGCATGAAAGGATCCTTGAACAACCATAGGGTCTTCTGAAAATCATTACGAAGCACTACTAAAAGATGTTCTATTTTTCCATAAAAATGTGTTCGCTCAAGAAGGGTTCCCGAAGATGTTGATCGTAAATGAGAGGATTGTTTACGGAGAAAAACGAATATGGATTCGCATTCATATACATGAGAATTATATAGGAACAAGAAGAATCTTTGATTCCTTTTTGAAAAAAGGGAAATGGATTTCTTTGGAGTAATGAGACTATTCGAATTACGAGACTCGTAGAGAAAAAATCTCAACAAATGCAAAGAGGGAGCATCTTGTATCCAGCAGCGAAGGGTTTGAACCAAGATTTCCAGATGGATGGGGTGGGGTATTAGTATATCTGACACATGATTTAAATGTGAAAATTTGTCCTCTAAAAAGAGAAATATTGAATGAATAGATCGTATATGAGATTTTGCTATTTCTTTTTCTTCTAGGGAAGATACTAATCGTAGTGAGAATGGAATTTCCACAATGACTGCAAAAACCTCTGACATCATTTGAGAATCAAAATATTTGTTGTTCCCAACAAATAGATTTTGTTTAGAATCTTTAACCGAAAGAATCAAATGATTCTGTTGATGCATTCGAGTAATTAAACGTTTCACAATTAGTGAACTGAATTTATTGTCATAACCGAAAATTTCCATGGGTTTGTAAAGAATCGATCCATTTAAACCATGATCATGAGCAAGTGCATAGATATACTCCTGAAAGAGAAGCGGATATAGGAAGCATTGTTGTCGAGATCCGTCTATTTCTAAATATCCTTGTAATTCCTCCATTTGAAATGATACTTGAATCAAAAGCATAGAGATTTCTTGGGTTATCAAATAATACATAGTGCGATACGGTCAAAACAAGGTATCAAGGTATATAGTAATAAAAGAATCGATTAAGAAAAGAATGGATACCCCGGAGACAAGGAAGCCAATCAACAGATCCTCCATTTTTCCATCTAATTTTTTGTTTCGTTATAGTTACAAGAGATGACTGGAAATCCTTTATTTTTGCAAGCCGATCGCTCTTTTGACTTTGGAAAAATTCTCTTTATCAGTATACCGTTCTTCTACACATTCGTTTCCACTCCATAATCGAGAAAGAAAAGAATATTTAATAGTTAGGATTCATTAAAAAAAGGAATCGATAATCTACTCACAGGAGAACCCTTTCCCCCATCAGGCACTAATCTATTTTTAACATCTAATTAGATCGGGTAATCATTCGAATTAAGAACAAAAGCTCGTTACTTTTGGTTTCCCTATAATTGGAGCGATAGAGCCCTATCCATTTATTCACTCGATCCAATGGTGAATTGGTTTGGTCCCGTTCCAAGAATCAAAACAAGATTTTGTACCGATTCGGTAAGGATAAAGTATTATCAACAAAATTCTCCATTGATACGACATGCTATTTTTTCCATTCATTCCCTTTCAGGATCAGTCGTGGTCTTACAAACTATACCAATGGTATGGACGAATCCCTTGCTTCATCCAAATGTGTAAAAGATCATAGCCGCACTTAAAAGCCGAGTACTCTACCGTTGAGTTAGCAACCCGGAAAAATATGGTGTGTAGATACGATCGGAATAAAAATAAAACTCAAACCAAGAGATTGGGATTGGATTGCTCGACCCCGTCAAAACATTGAACTAGTAACAAACAAATCTAAAAGAAAATTTGATGATCAATTATGAACATCAAAATGAACAGATTAGATGAAAATACAACGAATTCCCGGATCAATATAGATGGATGCCAAAATTTATGGATCATCCATATTTTTATCAATATTTTTTTTTTTCATTTTTCATTAAGAAGATACTTCTTGTGTCGCAGCGAATCTGGCGAACTCACCATTTGAGTGAAATTGAAATAAAGTAAAGAAATAAAGAAACAAACTTATGAGGCTGGGATAAATGGATCTATTTATCCACGATCAAATTATATTTGATCGATACAACATTGTCAATATGAATTGAATGTTGGTTGAGAAAACAAATTCAATTAAAGAAAATAAGTACTTGTGTTGGATTGACACTACACAGATCAGAAATGAAGTGTGGATGGGGGAATAAATAAGAAAAAAAAAAAAGTAGGAAAAAAATCTCTAGTTTATTCAATAGAGGTACAATAAACAAGATTGACCCCTTGTTTGTTGGTGGAGTCCCAACGAAAACAATCCGATTGATGGTAATCCCATACCATCATTTTCTAGATCCGATTATTTCATCTATTCACTCGAGATTTTTTTTTCTATCTGTCTCATATCAATAAAAAAAGATTTTTTTTCGTTATCGTTATCTGATATGGGATTATAGAGGAGCAATAGTGAATAGGTATGAATAGAGTAAGAAAAATCGGAGTGGTGGAGAAAGAATTACACAAAGCTCGATAAGATACTGGGCACCCCCCTTTTTTGTTTATTTCATTTATTTCATTTCGTTTGATTAATTCGAAGTTCCTTAAAGACCTCTGCCTTCTTTGAAATATCATGAACAGTTCCTGTAGGTTGAGCGCCTTTTTCAAGGAAATATAGAATAGCAGGAACGTTTGAATAAGTTTGATTCTTTATCGGATCGTAAAAACCCACTTTACGAAGATCTCTTCCTTCTCTTTGGGATCGAACATCAATCGCAATGATTCGATAGATGACTCATTGGGATAGATATAGATGAACAATGCCCCCCCTAGAAACGTATAGGAGGTTTTCTCCTCATACGGCTCGAGAAAGAATGATTCGAGTTTGAATTTATGCTATGCATATCATATAGTGACAAATGTATCCATAAAATCATCAATTAGACTATAAGTTGAGTCGTTTTTTTTGTTCTTCCTTCCTTTCCTTTCCTGAAAAAAAAAAAGAAATATCATTCGTACTCATAACTCAAGTTGGGCAATTCTCAAAGAGCTTAAAGGGAAATCCTTGGACATTTGTTGAGCCGTCTCTAACCTCTTTTATTTGTCCCGCCTAGAATCTCTTTTTCTTCCTCATTCTGATCTAGTTCCAGTTGTTGAGACAATTGAAAATGGTGTTTCCTTGTTCCGGTATCCTTTATCTTTGCTTTGAATCATTGGGTTTAGACATTACTTCGGTGATCCTTAATCGTTTCAAAATGGTCGCAACATACCTTTTGTTATTTCTTTCTATTGAAAGAATCATACGAACGATTGATTCCCCTGTAATACACTTTTGATCAAAATAGTTTTACCAATTCCGGCAAATTTTACTTTGTTTTTTTTTATTCGAAACTTGTTGGAATTTGAACCTTTGGATTTCTATATCGAAGATATACTTACGAAGTTGTTCCAACTTATTGATTGGCACTAACCCTAGATCCTTCCCCTTGATAAATGAATCAATACTTTATACTCGAGCTACATCATGTACTATTTACAACCCCCAATTTTGGGGGGTCCTAGTAGAACAGAACAAACTATGTCGAGCCAAGAGCATCTTCATTGATATATAAAATGGTGGATGCAAGAATCCACAGCCGATCATGTCTTTCAAGTCGCACGTTGCTTTCTACCACATCGTTTCAAACGAAGTTTTACCATAACATTCCTCTAATTTTGAACCGGTATGGAATTGATTCAATATGGAATCCGGAATAGTCATTGGCTCAATCGGTACGCTCAATCGGTACACAGCAGTCCATACTTTTATATTTATATATATATAAATTATATATATAAATAGATATTTATATCTATATTTTGATTTTGATATATATTTTGATATCTATATTATAGATATTTTGATATATATATGGATGGATAGGTATTCATCTAGAGAAGGCCCCACAAGCAAAGACAAAGATTCAATCTTACCCCATATTCGACCGTATGAATGAAACACATTTCTAAAAAAGACGAATAAACGAATTACTTAACACTTCTTTACATCTACATCTTCAACAGATTGTTCGGGACAATCAATCATGAAGGATCCAACTCTTTCTCGAACAACTAAATTAAAGAAAGGTCTTTAATTAGATTCTCAATACTCAATACCGGAACAAAATAAGTCATTAGCCAAATAAGCTATTCCAATGACTCGGAAAAGTCGCAAATGAATCGATTATAGACTAGGTTCATCAATCTCGCGCTTCTTCAAGTATCTAAGGATTGATAAAGGAATCATGAAAAAAGGTTTCAAGAATTTCCTACTTCGACATCATAATTTCCTACTTCGACATCATTATCATTAATGGAAATAAGTTTTCCTGTAATGACTAAATTTGATCATCATAAGACATAAGAGAAATCCATGTTCCTTTTCCAATTGAATCATTAATGATTTAAAGCAGGTAGATGGATCGAGAAACAAATTCAATTTATTTGTTTTCATGGGGATGGGATGGATGGAAAAAAGCTCTCATGTAAGATAAGATTAAGGTTGTTATTCTTCCATCTGATTGATAAAACCAGAACCGTAGGAGTATGATCTTTCCGTATCCATCAGATACACAGAACAATTGTCAACGGGAGTAATCATAGATATTTAAGGTAAGGTATCAAAGATCTTTTTCACCGCAGCCGAAATACCGGTATCACTGAAATAGAACAAACAATAACAATACATGTAGGCATGGTTCATTTTATACAGATTTTGCTTTACTTTAGGTTTAGTAACCCTTCCATAAATTCTATCAAGTCAAAAGTAAAGTGAATGGAATATATGAATCTTCCTCCCAATCACTACATTGACTTCCAATTATTTATTGTAGCCAGATGCAAAAAAAAAAAAAGCAATTAGGCTCAAAGAAAAAAAATCTGTTCCATATTGCACTTTATTGTTTATTAATGAGATCCGGACGACACAGATATTGAAAAATTGATACCTTCCATTGCCGATTAACTCGAATTCTATGGGGATCATGAATCATACCCCAAGACAATCAAATAATAAAAGATCCTCTTGCGGTATGTTATATTATCTTGTATAGGTACAAAGCAAAATGGGTCCAGATCAATTCGTTGTTCTTAATTTTGATTTTACCCCACCCACACCCAGTCTTAAGAACTTTAATCCCAGTGATGTAATTAGTCCCAAGAACTCCCTCCTGTTTAGGATTCAGGATCCACATAGAATTAGTCATTTTGACTAACATGTTTAGTTTCGAAAAAATAGAGATCTTATCTTTCGCATTTCAACTTAGAATGCATCATGTGAGAATCAAAATATAATAGATGGGCATAAAGTTTCTATAAGTGACTAACTTACCCCAATATGAATATGAGTAGAGCGGGACGGGCATACACTGAACGGCCCATCCCATTTTTTTTTTAATTCAACTTTGATCTATGTTCCCATCCTACCTAATATCAAAAAGGTAAAAGATGTTTATTTCCATCCGCAATTTATACTCGATTCTTTTTCTTACAATTGGAAATCGAAAGGAATCTATGATTCATAGAAGAATCATTAGAACTCAGAAAGAAAAATTGGATCATATTGTATCCAACCTTATACCTTATACTCTTAAACAGAAGATTGTTAAAGAGAACAATCTTTGTTTTGATAGAAGCGGTCTGGGACGGAAGGATTCGAACCTCCGAGTAACGGGACCAAAACCCGCTGCCTTACCACTTGGCCACGCCCCATTTAGATTTCAATTCGACACTAATAAACACTAATATTGTTATTGGTTATTCGTCAATTCCAGCCCAAATATCTATGGAATAGGTTGTTGCTAGGATTCTATACGTGTAAATGTAGAATGAAAATGAATTCATTGATCATTCCATATAAGTCAATTAAGATATTGTATGAAAGTATGATTCCTTCTATTCTCATTTGAGAATTGAAGGATTTTTGATTGGGGGAAGTTCAAAGAAAAAGAAAGAAGGATTTTTTGTCTTCTCTTCTTTCTTAATTTTTCCCTTATATCAATAACTCAATAAAAATGAAATTATCTCCAAGAACGAAATATTTCTTATGCTTAATATCTTTAGTTTGATCTGTATCTGTCTTAATTCTGCCCTTCATTCGAGTAGCTTTTTCTTCGCCAAATTGCCCGAAGCTTATGCTTTTTTCAATCCAATCGTAGATTTTATGCCAGTCATACCTGTGCTCTTTTTTCTCTTAGCCCTTGTTTGGCAAGCTGCTGTAAGTTTTCGATGAGATCTTTAATACTGTCCTAGAAACATTCATATTCATGATTTATTCGATAAAATAAATTCAACTCTAACATAACAATTGATAAGATCAGATAAGTCTTACATTATGAACCCTCGATTCAAAGATTGAAATTCTTTTGCTTTTTGATAGCCGCGATGAATCTGGATCACCTAATTTCCGCATTATGCCCTTCCAGTTCCAGGGGTCAAAGACCCCATTATGGTACCCCATAATACCTAATTGGGGTATGACAAGATAATTTTGGTAACAAAGGAATTCCTGCAAATTCCTTTCTTTTCTAGAAACCACTTTTTCATTTCTTTTCTTGGTGTCAAGGATATGTGGTACAAAAATAGAGAATCTATTCCCTTATTTCCTTTGCAAAAAACAAAAAAAAAATGATCTTGGAGATTGTGCAATGCTTACTCTCAAACTCTTCGTTTACACAGTAGTGATATTCTTTGTTTCTCTCTTCATCTTCGGATTCCTATCTAATGATCCAGGACGTAATCCTGGACGTGAGGAATAAAAAAATCAGAGATTTTTCATTATTTCCTTGCTTGATTTCTGCATTTTCCTATGCTTTTCTCTATTCCAGACATTTAACTATGATAAAGGACTTGATATTTTTTCGAATTCGAAAGATAAATCTCAAGTGATCCGAGGGAACGGAGAAAGAGGGATTCGAACCCTCGGTACGAACAGCTCGTACAACGGATTAGCAATCCGTCGCTTTAGTCCACTCAGCCATCTCTCCCAATTACAAAAAGATAATTCATATGCGACGCCTGAAGTAAATATTGATCAAAGTCTTTCTTTATCTTTATTTATTTATTTTATACATTTATTTATACTTACTATATTATACTTACTATATATATACGAATTATCTTTATTTATTTATTTTATACATTTATTTATACTTACTATATTATACTTACTATATATATACGAATTTTATCCGCAATTCAATTTGGATAACGATTCGAAACAGATATCTCCAATAGAAAGAGTACGTCTTTGATTTCGTCCGAAGGGTTCTTTTATTCCCCCGGCCTGGCCAGTACAGTACCTAGCCAGGCCGTTCCTTCTTTTGTTCCAATGAATCATGGATCAAATTATTTTTCTGATTTGAAAACCAAATTGTTATTGAAGCAGCAACAAGAGCAAGAAGGACTATTTCCATTC
>NW_027519102.1:17500-27500 GCF_043159265.1 Tasmannia lanceolata
GTTTGTTACAACGCTTCCTAAAAGTGAAAAAAAAAAAAGGGTTCCATTAAGGATGGAAAGGAAGAGAAGCGAGTGGATCTACTAATTCCTCATCCTCAAATCAGCCTTTTCCCTGGGGTGGGGTATTGTCTCAACGAATAAGTGGTTGTAGGAGTAAAGTGTTGATATAATTCGAAGAAGCAAGCGGCAAGTTCACGGCAATCAAATAAGAAAAAAATAAGTACGTATTTTTCACATTTATAGGATTAAACAAAAGGATTCGCAAATAAAAGCGCTAATGCCACGACCAGTCCGTAAATTGTTAAAGCTTCCATAAAAGCCAGACTAAGCAATAAAGTACCTCGTATTTTACCCTCTGCTTCTGGTTGTCTCGCAATACCTTCTACAGCTTGGCCCGCAGCAGTACCTTGACCAACTCCAGGTCCAATTGAAGCAAGCCCTACGGCCAATCCAGCAGCAATAACGGAAGCGGCAGAAATCAGTGGATTCATGGTAAGCTCCTCGCACCAAAATAAAGAAATGGTTAATGATACAATCACTGAATTATGACTTATTATTCCATCACTAAGATCCATCGGGTCGAAGTAACTAAGAACTCCAAATTGAAGTGATGATATTACTGAATCATCATAACTGCTTCAATATCTCGTTTTTAGTTCCTATCCATGGAGTCTTTGTAAAGTCATACGATTCTAGTTCTTCCATTTCTTTGTTCCGAACCACTCTTTCAATTCTTCGCTCTTTCTCTTCTATATCCTTAACTTCATCTGTTTATTCATTCAATCCACAGCCAAAGATGAAACGGAAGTCCTTCCGTTGGAATCCATCTAACTTCAGTGGGATGGGAAATAATATATATGGATAGTCCATATATAACTCGTGAATATCTAATATCACATATACATATGTTTCTTCCATAACGTAAACCATTCGTATCTTATATTGAATTGGATTATAGAATCATTCTTCGAAACATACACAGGGATTGAATTATAGCCATTACATATACCCAGCTCAACCTCCCTAACCTACCTTTTTCTGAATCTTATTTGTTTGTAAACTTTTCTCTTCCTTTTCTTTATCATTATTGCGCATTGATATAAACGGATGGATTCATCAGCCCGAACCATTCCATATCCATATCAAGATTTGATTGATCCAATTGCAGACAATTTTTGTCAACCATTGAATTGATAGAACATAGTTTTTTTGTTTAGGCATACGTCGGAAACAGATAACATAACAATTCTTTCTTATTCAAATTATGAATCGTAATACCGTAATCGTAATTGACTGATATAAATAGAATATCAATTGGAGAGGTATGACGTAAATGGACCAAACGGGAATCTTAGGAAAAAAGATCTTTTCGATCTCTTTCCTTTTTTTTTTTTTAATTCCCTAATATCGTACATCTTTATTGACCCTACTCTAAATCGTATCTACCATATTTGTAGATATCCATCATGTTCCCCAAGTAGATTATCTTGAGCCACCCATGAGTTGGGATAGTCTTGTTTTTTTTTTCAAAAAAAAAAAAACAAGACTATTTTGGAAGCTAGTCAATGATGACCCTCCATGGATTCACCTATATAAGCCGCGGCTAAAGTCGCAAAAATAAGAGCTTGAATCCCGCTTGTGAATAATCCAAGAAACATGACAGGTATAGGAACCACTAAAGGTACTAAAGAAACAAGAACAACAACTACTAATTCATCAGCCAATATATTCCCGAAAAGTCGAAAACTAAGTGATAAAGGTTTTGTGAAATCTTCTAGGATGTTAATTGGTAAAAGTATTGGAGTTGGTTGAATGTATTTACCGAAATAGCCCAATCCCTTTTTAGTAAGACCCGCATAGAAATATGCCACTGACGTGGGTAAAGCTAAAGCAACAGTAGTATTTATATCATTCGTGGGTGCAGCTAACTCCCCATGAGGTAACTGTATGATTTTCCGAGGTAAAAGAGCACCTGACCAGTTAGAAACAAAAATAAATAGGAACATAGTTCCAATAAAAGGAACCCAAGGACCATAATCTTCTCCAATCTGAGTTTTGCTCAAGTCTCGAATGAATTCAAGTACATATTCGAAGAAATTCTGACTGTTAGTTGGAATGGTTTGTGGGTTCCGAACAGCTATAGTGGCTGAACCTAATAAGATAGCAATTACGACCCAAGAAGTGATAAGTACTTGGGCATGGACTTGGAAACCCCCTATTTGCCAATAGAAATGTTGGCCTACTTCCACACCGGATAGATCGTATAACCCTTTGAGTGTGTTGATGGAACATGGTAGAACATTCATATTGCCCTCTGACAGAAATAGAACTTAAAAAAGAATTATTTTGATTCAACCCTCTCTTTCTCGACTCGACTACTTTAAATCGTATATTTAGGATACCAAGTAATCACATAATATCCCCAGTGATTTTGATCTCTTTTTTGAGATTCAGAAATAGTAACCGATTAAATCAATCTATGGGGTTCAAAAAGTCATTGGCTTATCTTATTATTAATCAACGATTTCTTATATAGCTAGAACGACCCTCACAAATTGCGGATACTAATTTGTTAAGAATCAATCGGATTGACGCTATAGCGTCATCGTTGGCTGGAATAGAAATATCTGCGAGATCCGGGTTACAATTTGTATCGATTAAGCAAATCGTCGGAATCCCTAAAGTGAGACATTCTCGAAGAGCCGTATATTCTTCTTGCTGATCAACGATGATTACAATATCGGGTAAGCCCGTCATATATTTGATCCCACCCAAATATGTTTGCAGGTGAGATAATTGTCTCTTCAACATTGCTGCATCTCTTTTCGGTAGACGGTTGAGTTTCCCCGCCTTTTGTTCCGCTTTCAAATCCCTAAACTTATGAAGTCTCGTTTCTGTAGTGGACCAATTCGTTGACATACCACCGAGCCATTTTTTATTAACATAATGACACCGAGCCTTTATTGCAGCTGATGCTACTGAATCAGCTGCTTTATTTTTGGTACCAACTATTAAGAAGTGTTTTCCCCTACTTGCTGCATCAAAAACTAAATCACAGGCTTCTGACAAAAAACGAGCAGTTCTAGTAAGATTTGTAATATGAATACCTTTACGCTTTGCAGAGATGTAAGGTGCCATTCTAGGATTCCATTTCCTAGTACCATGACCAAAATGAACTCCTGCTTCCATCATCTCTTCTAAATTAATGTTCCAATATCTTCTTGTCATTTTTCCCCACACTTTCTCTTTTTTTTTTTTTTAAGAGACGAGGTACCCTGAAATAAATAATTGTTCCGACGGAACCTTCTCCCGGAGATTGACCCTTGATACATGGTCCAAGTGATTAATTCCTTTCTATTCGTTATTATCTTTATTACCCAATAAAAAGACCGGACCATACCATATAATTAAAGTTAAAAGAAAAGAATCAATTTGCTCTTAGGAATCATGAAATCCCGTAAATTATTGTTCTGGTGTATTATGGAAATTATTTGGGATGTAAGAACCAAATAATTCTCTGTGGTGGAACAAAATATCTCTAATTTCCCCCTCGAATAGATTCTTCTTTTTGATTTCCAAGGGAATGTTGTTGTCTTGCCTTGAACGGTGCACTAATCCCTTGAATCCGGTACCAACAGGTATCATCCCCCCCAGAACAACGTTCTCTTTCAGGCCTTTCAACCAATCAATACGACCTCGTAGAGCGGCTTTTGCTAAAACTCGAGCAGTTTCTTGAAAACTTGCTTCGGATATGAAACTTTGAGTATTCAGAGATGCCCTGGTAATTCCCAATAAGATGGCTCGGTAACAGATCGCTTCTTCCAAAGCACGCCCTGTTCGTTCCGCTCGAAACAATCCTATTAGTTCTCCGGGTGAAAAAACATTAGACATTCCATCTTCTGAAACCAACACTTTTGATGTTATTTGACGTACAATAATCTCTATATGCCTATTATGGATTTGCACCCCCTGGGATCGATAAACCCTTTGGATCTTATTAACCAAAGAGATACGACTTTGCGCTATGGTTAGCTCAGCACCAATCAAGAATTCCCACGGAATTCCAAGAATTCTTTTTATATGTTCGTTCCAACCCTCAACCCTCTTTTCTAGGTTCATCGATATTGAATCAATCGAACGCACTTCTAACACTTGTTCCACTTTTGGAAGACCTTGCGTTATATCACCCGATCTCGATTTTTCATATATAAATGTAACTAATGTATCCCCTTCGTAAAGGATTTCTCCATAATGACCATGAACGGTTGCCCCTGGGGTGGCCAAATGAGGCTTAGCTGATCTTATGACTAAGGAGTCAACATGAACAATTAGAACTTGACCAGATTTTATCTGTGGTCCATATTTGGATATACATACATTTTCACAAATAAACTGTCCGAGGACAATTATTTTGGATGTCTTCTCACAATAATCGTGATGGAGAAAGCACCAAGTCAAATCGAATGGATGAAAAATGATGTTCCTGCATGGATAGGGATTATAAATTCTCCCATTTTCATCCATTAAATAATATTTAAGTACTTGTAAAGTCTGTTTTAAATTGTCAAGTAGCAAATATTTATTTAACAAGATCTGATTATGAGTTATTAAATAGTAAGGTGAATAAAAATTCGCAATTTTAGGTACAGTCCCTAAGGGACCCAACGAATTCCTAATCGGAATCATGGGATCCTCTTTAATTTGAATTGATTCTTTTGTCACATTGTGAGATTTAGAACCATTGAATGGACCAATTCGAGAACAATTGGATAATGACAAAATTAGAAAAGATTGGCATTCCTTATTTCTATTCAGCAACGTACGAATAGTTCCTTGATGTTGGGTAAGTGATTGAATCCTCCTCGCCTTGGAATAAAAAGGATTGATATTGGTGTGATCTGATCCATTATCTGGGATCAATCCCGAACCCGCCATATCATTCCTTTTTCCGATATACGAAATAGGGGACTTCACTAAGTCAATTCTTATGAAATCTCGAATCAGATCATTTGCCCTCACTTCAACAATGGAAGCCTGAACCTTTTCTATAGAACCATTTCGGTCTTGGTCCCAATTCAATACTAAACAAGTACGAACTAATTGAATACTTGTGTAATAAATTCCTCGAATTGGTTTGCCATTTCTATAAAGGATATAATTTTCAACTCGGAATTTCACATTATCCCTTTCTTGCAACAGATCCTGGGGAAAAAGCGTTGCTAAATTGATACCATCAGCTATTTCATATGTGACTACGGATCGAACCGAAACAAAATACTTTTTCTTGGTAGGTGTGATCCGTTGGACATAGATCCAATTTTGTAATTTTTTTGATTCCTTAGAATTTTTTTTTCCCGTTCCTGGTGGTATCAAGATGCCGCTGTGCCGGGAGATCTTATCTGTCTCTCCAGGAAAATGGATATCTCCAGAAAAGATTTTCAGTTCAATCCTTTTTTTTTTTCTCTCCACTCGGACTAATCCACCTACGCGGCTTCTTGTATTTAAAGTGATTCGTGTATCGACTCCAATGATACTATTGTTCTGTACCATTATGGACGAAGAGCCAGGTAAGATATGCACTTCTTCGGGAATGAAAAAAAAGCGATCTACTTTCATTTGGTATTTCGGACTAAATTCCTTTGCTCCTCGATACTCAATCAAATCCTCTTTTTTGACGATTGAATCCACTTCTACAGTCCCATACTTAGTAATTCCTGAACTGCTTCTTCTGTATCGGGGATCGTCGAAATAAGCAAGAATACTATTTCTACGTAAAATACCATTTATGGGTATTTCAATCGAGATACCAGAACGAGGCATTAGTTCTTTCTCTCGTTCTTGATCATATTGGAATGGGATGATGAATCTATTTCTTCGCCTTTTCGCCAATAAATCAGAATTCTCGTGGAGAATGGCAGGATATATGAAATTCCAACGACCATTGGATATGATTCGAGCAGGTCCTGAATAATCAAGAATCTTTCCCTCTTTTTTACCGGAAGGATCTGAACTAAACAATTTGTGTCTCACTCGATCATTAGTCACTGAGAGGTCAGAACTCTCTCTCTGTTCGACAGAAAGAGAATGAATGTTCATTTGATCTTGATCCTTGTGGAGCGAAAAAGGCACTATACTAGATCTGCACGGACCCCCCGATAATATCCATAAATGACTTGTTTTAGGTAAGAGATGAACATTACCATATGTATATTCAGGTGCATGGTACACATCGGTACTCCAGTGCATTTCTCCCTCTGAGTCAGAATAAATATGTTTTCGAACTCTCTCTTTAAAATTGAAAGTGGATGTTCCAGCGCGAATCTCGGCAATCACTTGTTCTGATTCTACATATTGATCATTTTGAACTAAAAGAAAACTTTTTGGTGGAATATTCACATTATGTAGAATATCCTGACTCTCAATAGTGACATACAGGTCTATATAACATAGAAAAGCAGGATGCCCATGACGTGTACGTGTGGGATGAACCAAATCCTCATTGAATTTTATTTTTCCATTAGAGGGGGCTCGTACATGTTCTGCAGTACCACCTGTGAATACTCCACCGGTATGAAAAGTTCTTAATGTTAGTTGAGTCCCTGGTTCCCCAATTGATTGACCCGCAATGATACCTACTGCTTCTCCCAATTCGACCAGGTCACCATGAGTGGGACTCCGACCATAACATAATCGACAGATCCAAGATGTACTCCTGCAAATAAAGGGGGTTCGAATATATATTGATTGTGCTCGAAAGGTTATGAATCGATTGACAAGCCCAACCCCAATATCTTGATTTCGAGCGGCAATGCATCGTAGACCCATATATATATCGTCTGCTAATACACGACCAATTAGTGTTTGGATCAACATTTTTTCCGTCATCCCATTTCGAGGACTCACGGAAATACCTCGGATAGTGCCACAATCTGTTCTACGTACAACAATGTGTTGAACTACTTCAACAAGTCGACGCGTGAGGTATCCAGCATCTGATGTTCGTACAGCAGTATCCACAACTCCTTTGCGAGCTCCGTAGCAAGAAATGAGATATTCCGTTAAAGAAAGTCCTTCGCGTAAATTGCTTTGAATGGGTAAATCAATCATTTGTCCTTGGGGATCCGACATTAATCCTCTCATACCGACTAATTGGTGTACCTGAGATGCATTTCCCCGAGCTCCCGAAAAGGACATTATATGGACTGGATTAGAAGGATCCGTCATCCTAAAATTAGGATGCATTTCTTGTCTCAAATATTCACTTGTAGCATACCATATCTCAATGGATTGACGTAATTTTTCTACCGCGTGTACATTCCCATAATGATGGTGCTTTTCCAAAATCAAACTTTGTTGTTCAGCATCTTGGACTAGCCATCCCTTAGAAGGTATTGTTAAAAGATCATCAATTCCTAATGAAATGGATGTAGCAGTGGCTTGCTGGAAACCCATAGTCTTTACTTGATCCAGTATGTGTGATGTATATGCCATTCCGAAGTGATCTATTAATCGACTAATAAGTCGTTTCATGGCAGTTCCATCTATCACTTTATTGTGAAAGACCAGATCGGCCCGTTCCGCCATAAGTACCTCCATATTCTGTTGAGTAGGATTCGACAATAGGTTTGAGTCAGTGATTCGAAGACTTCCTTTCCTCTATCTTGATTCACGTATCAATTCAGGAATTAGGATACCGGTTGAACCGTAGAGACCCGAATTCACAAGGTATCGTATCACATAATTACTTAGCTTAGGTACCTTATGAGTAGGCTCGGCAAAACCCCTGTATGGCTTCTTCTATTTCTCGATAAAAAGAAATATGACCAATGGTGGTTCGAATGTATATACAAAGGATTTCTTTTTTGACACTTCTTACTAGTAGATAGTGCCCATAAATCTCATGATAGGTACCCAAAGATTCATATTGAACTTCGATGGGCACTTCTCTTGGGGCAATGAAACGTTGATCTAGTCGCCACCGGAGCCACAAAGGACTATCTAAATTGATTCGTTTCTGCCGGTAAGCTCCAAGTGCATCATAGGAACTACAAAAATAGGGTTCTTTTTCTTTCGTATACTTATAGTTATTATTATACTCGTAAACTGTTTCATTTTGATAGTTTCTGTGATTCCATGGATTATACCTATTTGCACAAATACCTCGACGATTTCCGATGGTTAATACATAGAGTCCAATAAGCATATCTTGGGTTGGTATGGAAATGGGATCCCCAATAGCTGGAGACAAGAGATTCATATGAGAAAACATAAGTAAACGAGCCTCTGCTTGAGCTTCCAAAGATAAAGGTACATGAACAGCCATTTGATCCCCATCAAAGTCTGCATTGAATCCCTTACGAACTAATGGATGTAAACAAATAGCACGTTCCTCCGCTAAAATAGGTTGGAACGCCTGTATGCCTAATCTATGCAGGGTGGGTGCTCTATTCAGCAATATGGGGTGCCCTTGCATAACTTCTTGAAGTATTTCCCATACAATTGGTTCTTTTTCCCGAATTTTACTTTTTGCAATCCCTATGTTGGAAGCAATATGTTGTCTGATTAGACCACGAATTACAAATGTCTGGAAAAGTTCTATTGCTATTTCTCGAGGTAATCCACATCGATGTAATGAAAGCGAAGGGCCCACGACAATGACGGAACGCCCCGAATAATCGACCCGTTTACCAAGTAGAGTCTCACGAAATCTTCCCTCTTTGCCTTCAATTACATCTGAAAACGACTTGTAAACTTTATTATGACCATCCCTCATTGGTTGCCCGCGGATCCCATTATCAAGAAGTGTATCTACGGCTTCTTGTACCAATTTCTCCTGACACATTACTGATTCCCCTGGCGTAGATCTACTTGTTGTTAATGGATCGGTAAGAGTATTGTTCCGATAGATAACTCTTCGATAGAGTTCATTAATATCCGAACTCATTGGTTTACCCCCATCTATCTGAATGATTGGTCTCAACTCCGGAGGAAGAACTGGTAATAGGCACAAAACCATCCGTTCTGGTTCTACATTTGTTCGAACAAAATGCTTAGCTAATTCCATGCGTCTAACCAAAAAATCCTTTCTTCTTCCAACTTTTCTATCTTCCCATTCATTCCCAGTGTACCTTTCTTCCCCTAATTCCTTCCATTCCACCAATGAATGATCTGTAATAATTCGCAAATCTGGATCGGCTAATTGTTCTCTGATAGCACTTGCTCCAGTAGAGATTTCTCGATTTCGAAATGTATCGAAGCCTTGGGTAGTAAAAAAAAGTGGGATGCTATATTTCCGGGATTGTATTTCATATTCGAATGAACCTCGTAATCGTAAGAAAGTCGGTTTTTTAACTATGGGCCTAGCAAAAGAAAAATTGGGATAGGTTCCTATAGGATCCCCCCCTTAAAAACCGGACATGAAGGTTTCCTCTCATCCGGCTCAAGTAGTTACACCAAATAAATAATAAATAAAGGGGGTCTCACTTTCAAATTTTGTTCTAGAAACCCCCATAAAAATCTACTCCTTACTCAAGTTCCCAGTGAGAACCAACCTATATTTCATTGATTCATTTTTACTTTATATTTTATTTTCGGAATTACTTATTCATTATTCAATTACGACATAAATAAAATGTGAAATTGTTGAGTAGCCTACGTCCCCTCGAATGATGAATCCCCTTAAAGGAATACCTTGGAACTCATAAGGGATTTACTTGTCTATGTATCGTTCCATTCGATCTTTTAGGTCCCTACTTCACCTCGACGGTTATGCTATGATGTCCCTTGAAGCATATATGCGATGGATAGATTCCTGTAACCATGTCATATTTGTTTACTTGAACAGAAAACAGAATTTATTTCTAAAAGAAATGGAGTGGCTAATTCCAAGAAAGAATTCTTTTTTTTTTTTCACGAGGTACAGCTAGCAATTCCTATTTATATGTTACGGAATCGACCATGGATCAATTCCCCCTTTATTTGGAAGTATTGAATACACCCA
>NW_027519103.1:22500-26626 GCF_043159265.1 Tasmannia lanceolata
TTCTATACTGCGATAGAACAAAAAATGACAAACTCTTTCATTCATTCTTTTTCCCTTCAATCAAAAATGAACAATTCTAATTAGAATTATTAATTATTTCTAATTATTAATTATAATTATATAGGGTTGAATAAAAATTCGATTGATCATTTGGTAGAATTGCTATGCTTAGTGTGTGACTCGTTGGTTTTTTCTTTAGAGTTGGATTCAAAAAAAAAAAAAACAATGGACCAGCCCATAACTAATAACTAGAGAACTAATAACCAGCTCATTGCTTCGTATTATCGAGATCCAAGAAAGCAGTCACTATATGATGTGTTGATCATATAGTTGTAGCAACTGAAATCGTTTTTTTTTTTTTCATAAAGGAAAAAAAAATCTGATTATGGTTTGTAAAGCGAAAATAGAGGGATATGGGTAAAAGGAGGGGTGAGAGAAAGAAAGGAGGAGAATATCAATCAATGCTATATGATTCCAATATGTATGGTCTATGAATCATCTCATAAAAGGCAGCGTGATAAAGCATCAATACGGATTCGTTTATAAGTAGATGAATCCGGTTCATAGGAAAAATGAAAATAATAAAGAGCCTCGAGTCAATAGAGACTGAGGAGATTGACTCGGGAACAAATGAAATTGGGAGCTCCACTGTAGAGTTCAGACCTAACCATTAATGGAGAAGCTATGGGAACGACGGAACCTGTGACTGCACAAGATTCTATTAAAAACGAATCCTAATGATTCATTGGGTGGGATGGCGAAACCAACCAAGAACCCTTTTATTTATTCTGAAAGGTCATGGGTTGACCCTACGAATGAAGCAGATTTTAAAGAGTCAATATTCGCCCGCGAACCTTTCCTTATTGGATTGCAAAATTTTGGGCGATTCCATTCAGTAAAGGCCAAAAGAAGGATTCGTTATAAAAAGAAAGGCATTCATTATCCATAAATAGAAATATACGTCCTATAAATTATAAATCGAAATAGAAAGATACGTCTAGCTGCTGTATATACAAGATATACAGATTCCTACATGATGGATTAACTATCAAGAAATCCCATGATTCAGTGTATTATTCATTAAATACATGTGTATTTGTAATATTATTGAATCGTTTCATTCGCGAGGAGCTGGATGAGACGAAACTCTCATGTCCGGTTCTGCAGTAGAGATGGGGTTGAGAAACAACCATCAACTATAACCCCAAAAGAACCAGATTCCGTAAACAACATAGAGGAAGAATGAAGGGAATATCTTATCGAGGCAATCGTATTTGTTTCGGTAGATACGCTCTTCAGGCACTTGAACCCGCTTGGATCACATCTAGACAAATAGAAGCAGGGCGACGAGCAATGACACGATATGCGCGTCGTGGTGGAAAAATCTGGGTACGTATATTTCCCGACAAACCCGTTACAGTCAGACCCACAGAAACACGTATGGGTTCGGGTAAGGGATCCCCCGAATATTGGGTATCCGTCGTTAAACCGGGTCGAATACTTTATGAAATGGGCGGAGTCTCAGAAACTGTAGCCAGAGCAGCTATTTCAATAGCTGCGTGCAAAATGCCTATACGAACTCAATTCGTTATTGTGGGATAGGGATGTGAAACCAAAAGAAAGGAGTATTTTTGATGAAAAATACAATTGCAGATTTATTTATTTCTGGACAGACAATATTTCTTTCTTTTTTCCTTCGCCCTTTGCATTGAAATAAGAGATTCAAAAAAAAAAAAATGATATGATTCAACCTCAGACCCATTTGAATGTAGCGGACAACAGCGGGGCTCGAGAATTGATGTGTATTCGAATAATCGGAGCTAGTAATCGCCGATATGCTCATATCGGTGATGTTATTGTTGCTGTAATCAAAGAAGCAGTACCCAATATGCCTCTCGAAAGATCAGAAGTGATCAGAGCTGTAATTGTACGTACATGTAAAGAACTCAAACGTGACAACGGTATGATAATACGATATGATGACAATGCAGCGGTTGTCATTGATCAAGAAGGAAATCCAAAAGGAACTCGAGTTTTTGGCGCGATCGCTCGGGAATTGAGACAGTTGAATTTCACTAAAATAGTCTCATTAGCTCCTGAGGTATTATAAAGACTAGTAGATGAGACCATTATATAGTAGGGTATCTGAAGTAGATCAAATCCATTAGTAGATTGTGTCTTATGCATATACCTTTAATAATTCATAAAAAAAAAAATTGAAAGTGAAAATGAAAATCAAGAAAAAAAAAAAACAGAACATGTTGATTATATCAAAATGGGGAAGCCCTAATAATTATAGTTCGTCATGAGTAAGGACACTATTGCCGATATAATAACTTCTATAAGAAATGCTGACATGGATAAAAAAAGAACAGCTCGAATAGCATCTACTAATATAACCGAAAACATTATTAAAATACTTCTACGAGAAGGTTTTATTGAAAATGTTAGGAAACATCGAGAAAACAAGAAATATTTCTTGGTTTTAACCCTGCGACATAGAAGGAATCAGAAAGGAACATATAGAAATATTTTAAAGTGTATCAGCCGACCCGGTCTACGAATCTATTCCAACTATAAACGAATTCCTAGGATTTTAGGTGGAATAGGTATTGTAATTCTTTCTACTTCTCGAGGTATAATGACAGATCGAGAAGCTCGACTAAAAAGAATTGGAGGAGAAATTTTATGTTATATATGGTGATCCTTCTGAATATCCGAATTTGATCCGTAACTTTCGATTTGTGAAAAAGAGAGAAAAGGCAGGTTGTCTAATATCACTCCTCCTCCATTAGTTGATACTTCAAGGGGGTTACCTGAAATGAAAGAACAAAAATTGATTCATGAAGGTTTAATTACTGAATCACTTCCAAATGGTATGTTCCGGGTTCGTTTAGATAATGAAGATCTGATTCTAGGTTATGTTTCGGGGAGGATCCGACGTAGTTTTATACGGATACTACCAGGAGATAGAGTCAAAATCGAAGTAAGTCGTTATGATTCAACCAAGGGACGTATAATTTATAGACTTCGCAACAAAGGTTCGAACGATTAGGTGACTTTTTAAACATTTCTTCCATGGGGATACAATTCGAGGTTCAAAATTTCAAGAGACTTATTTTCTTCAAAAGAGTAGATTCGGAATTAAGGAATGACAAATATGAAAATAAGGGCTTCTGTTCGTAAAATTTGCGAAAAATGTCGACTGATCCGTAGGCGAGGACGAATTATAGTAATTTGTTTCAATCCGAGACATAAACAGAGACAAGGGTAATCTTTCTAAAAAGGGCCTTTCTAAAGTAAGGGACCCGTTGTACAAATAAAGGATCTGTTTTGACATGAAATGGATATATCCGTATATCTCTGACTCATATTTATGAGATGCTAAAATATGACAAAACCTATACCAAGAATTGGTTCGCGTAGGAATGGGCGTATTAGTTCACGTAAGAATGGACGTAGAATACCAAAAGGAGTTATTCATGTTCAAGCGAGTTTCAACAATACCATTGTAACTGTTACGGATATGCGAGGTCGGGTGGTTTCTTGGTCCTCCGCTGGTACTTGTGGATTCAGAGGCACAAGAAGAGGGACACCATTTGCTGCTCAAACCGCAGCAGGAAATGCTATTCGTACAGTAGTGGATCAGGGTATGCAACGAGCAGAAGTCATGATAAAGGGTCCTGGTCTCGGAAGAGATGCAGCATTACGAGCCATTCGCAGAAGTGGTATACTATTAAGTTTCGTACGTGACGTAACCCCTATGCCACATAATGGATGTAGACCTCCTAAAAAAAGGCGTGTGTAGAAATAAGAATTGAACTGATTTCAAGAGAAATAAATGATTCAATGATCTGATCAATAATATTAGTATGGTTCGAGAGGAAGTAGCAGTATCCACTCGGACACTACAGTGGAAGTGTGTTGAATCAAGAACAGACAGTAAGCGCCTTTCCTATGGACGTTTCATTCTGTCCCCGCTTATGAAAGGTCAAGCAGATATGATAGGTATCGCTATGCGAAGGGCTTTACTTGGAGAAATAGAAGGAACATGTATCACACGCGCAAAATCTGATAAGATACCACATGAATATTCTACGATAGTCGGTATTGAAGAATCAGTACA
>NW_027519104.1:0-5000 GCF_043159265.1 Tasmannia lanceolata
ACTTATGCCTTATCGAGCATCTTATCCCATTTTAAAATTGGTTTATTCTGCAGCAGCAAATGCTAGTCACAATAAGGGTTTCAACGAAGCTGATTTAGTCATTAGTCAAGCCGAAGTCAATGGGGGTACTATCATTAAAAAGTTAAAACCTCGGGCTCGAGGACGTAGTTATCCGATAAAAAGACCCACCTGTCATATAAATATCGTTTTGAAAGATCAATCTAAAACGAAAACTGAACAAGATTTTCTTTTAGAGAATAAAGGTGTATTTAAGGATACTATAATAGAGAGATACCTAGAGAAAGAGAGAGAGAGATAAACTTCTGCCTCCTTCGGTTTCCGAATTGGAATAGAGATAAATAGATATATATAGAGAGAGAAAGAGATCGGGATAAATATGATATGGGAAAAAAAATAAATCCACTTGGTTTCCGACTTGGTGCAAACCAAAGTCATCGTTCCCTTTGGTTCGCACAACCCAAAAGTTATTCCAGGGGTCTCCAGGAAGATGAAAAAATACGGGATTGTATCAAGAATTATGTACAAAAAAATATGAGATCTGGTTCAGAAGGAATTGCACATATAGAGATTAAAAAAAAAATCGACCTAATTCAGGTCATAATCTATATTGGATTCCCAAATTTGTTAATAGAGGGTCGAACGCGAGGAATCGAAGAATTACGGATCAATGTACAAAAAGGGTTTCGTTCTGTGAACCGGAGACTTAACATTGCTATCACAAGAGTTGCAAAACCTTATGGACAACCTAATATTCTTGCAGAATATATAGCTCTACAATTAAAGAATAGAGTTTCGTTTCGAAAGGCAATGAAAAAAGCTATTGAATTAACTGAACAAGCTGATACAAAAGGAATTCAAGTGCAAATTGCAGGGCGTATCGACGGAAAAGAAATTGCACGTGTCGAATGGATCAGAGAAGGTAGGGTTCCCCTACAAACCATTCGAGCTAAAATTGATCATTGTTCCTATACAGTTCGAACTATCTATGGGGTATTAGGCATCAAAATTTGGATATTTGTAGATGAGCAATAATGGGTCTTTCCTTCCCATTCTATACTGCGATAGAACAAAAAATGACAAACTCTTTCATTCATTCTTTTTCCCTTCAATCAAAAATGAACAATTCTAATTAGAATTATTAATTATTTCTAATTATTAATTATAATTATATAGGGTTGAATAAAAATTCGATTGATCATTTGGTAGAATTGCTATGCTTAGTGTGTGACTCGTTGGTTTTTTCTTTAGAGTTGGATTCAAAAAAAAAAAAAACAATGGACCAGCCCATAACTAATAACTAGAGAACTAATAACCAGCTCATTGCTTCGTATTATCGAGATCCAAGAAAGCAGTCACTATATGATGTGTTGATCATATAGTTGTAGCAACTGAAATCGTTTTTTTTTTTTTCATAAAGGAAAAAAAAATCTGATTATGGTTTGTAAAGCGAAAATAGAGGGATATGGGTAAAAGGAGGGGTGAGAGAAAGAAAGGAGGAGAATATCAATCAATGCTATATGATTCCAATATGTATGGTCTATGAATCATCTCATAAAAGGCAGCGTGATAAAGCATCAATACGGATTCGTTTATAAGTAGATGAATCCGGTTCATAGGAAAAATGAAAATAATAAAGAGCCTCGAGTCAATAGAGACTGAGGAGATTGACTCGGGAACAAATGAAATTGGGAGCTCCACTGTAGAGTTCAGACCTAACCATTAATGGAGAAGCTATGGGAACGACGGAACCTGTGACTGCACAAGATTCTATTAAAAACGAATCCTAATGATTCATTGGGTGGGATGGCGAAACCAACCAAGAACCCTTTTATTTATTCTGAAAGGTCATGGGTTGACCCTACGAATGAAGCAGATTTTAAAGAGTCAATATTCGCCCGCGAACCTTTCCTTATTGGATTGCAAAATTTTGGGCGATTCCATTCAGTAAAGGCCAAAAGAAGGATTCGTTATAAAAAGAAAGGCATTCATTATCCATAAATAGAAATATACGTCCTATAAATTATAAATCGAAATAGAAAGATACGTCTAGCTGCTGTATATACAAGATATACAGATTCCTACATGATGGATTAACTATCAAGAAATCCCATGATTCAGTGTATTATTCATTAAATACATGTGTATTTGTAATATTATTGAATCGTTTCATTCGCGAGGAGCTGGATGAGACGAAACTCTCATGTCCGGTTCTGCAGTAGAGATGGGGTTGAGAAACAACCATCAACTATAACCCCAAAAGAACCAGATTCCGTAAACAACATAGAGGAAGAATGAAGGGAATATCTTATCGAGGCAATCGTATTTGTTTCGGTAGATACGCTCTTCAGGCACTTGAACCCGCTTGGATCACATCTAGACAAATAGAAGCAGGGCGACGAGCAATGACACGATATGCGCGTCGTGGTGGAAAAATCTGGGTACGTATATTTCCCGACAAACCCGTTACAGTCAGACCCACAGAAACACGTATGGGTTCGGGTAAGGGATCCCCCGAATATTGGGTATCCGTCGTTAAACCGGGTCGAATACTTTATGAAATGGGCGGAGTCTCAGAAACTGTAGCCAGAGCAGCTATTTCAATAGCTGCGTGCAAAATGCCTATACGAACTCAATTCGTTATTGTGGGATAGGGATGTGAAACCAAAAGAAAGGAGTATTTTTGATGAAAAATACAATTGCAGATTTATTTATTTCTGGACAGACAATATTTCTTTCTTTTTTCCTTCGCCCTTTGCATTGAAATAAGAGATTCAAAAAAAAAAAAATGATATGATTCAACCTCAGACCCATTTGAATGTAGCGGACAACAGCGGGGCTCGAGAATTGATGTGTATTCGAATAATCGGAGCTAGTAATCGCCGATATGCTCATATCGGTGATGTTATTGTTGCTGTAATCAAAGAAGCAGTACCCAATATGCCTCTCGAAAGATCAGAAGTGATCAGAGCTGTAATTGTACGTACATGTAAAGAACTCAAACGTGACAACGGTATGATAATACGATATGATGACAATGCAGCGGTTGTCATTGATCAAGAAGGAAATCCAAAAGGAACTCGAGTTTTTGGCGCGATCGCTCGGGAATTGAGACAGTTGAATTTCACTAAAATAGTCTCATTAGCTCCTGAGGTATTATAAAGACTAGTAGATGAGACCATTATATAGTAGGGTATCTGAAGTAGATCAAATCCATTAGTAGATTGTGTCTTATGCATATACCTTTAATAATTCATAAAAAAAAAAATTGAAAGTGAAAATGAAAATCAAGAAAAAAAAAAAACAGAACATGTTGATTATATCAAAATGGGGAAGCCCTAATAATTATAGTTCGTCATGAGTAAGGACACTATTGCCGATATAATAACTTCTATAAGAAATGCTGACATGGATAAAAAAAGAACAGCTCGAATAGCATCTACTAATATAACCGAAAACATTATTAAAATACTTCTACGAGAAGGTTTTATTGAAAATGTTAGGAAACATCGAGAAAACAAGAAATATTTCTTGGTTTTAACCCTGCGACATAGAAGGAATCAGAAAGGAACATATAGAAATATTTTAAAGTGTATCAGCCGACCCGGTCTACGAATCTATTCCAACTATAAACGAATTCCTAGGATTTTAGGTGGAATAGGTATTGTAATTCTTTCTACTTCTCGAGGTATAATGACAGATCGAGAAGCTCGACTAAAAAGAATTGGAGGAGAAATTTTATGTTATATATGGTGATCCTTCTGAATATCCGAATTTGATCCGTAACTTTCGATTTGTGAAAAAGAGAGAAAAGGCAGGTTGTCTAATATCACTCCTCCTCCATTAGTTGATACTTCAAGGGGGTTACCTGAAATGAAAGAACAAAAATTGATTCATGAAGGTTTAATTACTGAATCACTTCCAAATGGTATGTTCCGGGTTCGTTTAGATAATGAAGATCTGATTCTAGGTTATGTTTCGGGGAGGATCCGACGTAGTTTTATACGGATACTACCAGGAGATAGAGTCAAAATCGAAGTAAGTCGTTATGATTCAACCAAGGGACGTATAATTTATAGACTTCGCAACAAAGGTTCGAACGATTAGGTGACTTTTTAAACATTTCTTCCATGGGGATACAATTCGAGGTTCAAAATTTCAAGAGACTTATTTTCTTCAAAAGAGTAGATTCGGAATTAAGGAATGACAAATATGAAAATAAGGGCTTCTGTTCGTAAAATTTGCGAAAAATGTCGACTGATCCGTAGGCGAGGACGAATTATAGTAATTTGTTTCAATCCGAGACATAAACAGAGACAAGGGTAATCTTTCTAAAAAGGGCCTTTCTAAAGTAAGGGACCCGTTGTACAAATAAAGGATCTGTTTTGACATGAAATGGATATATCCGTATATCTCTGACTCATATTTATGAGATGCTAAAATATGACAAAACCTATACCAAGAATTGGTTCGCGTAGGAATGGGCGTATTAGTTCACGTAAGAATGGACGTAGAATACCAAAAGGAGTTATTCATGTTCAAGCGAGTTTCAACAATACCATTGTAACTGTTACGGATATGCGAGGTCGGGTGGTTTCTTGGTCCTCCGCTGGTACTTGTGGATTCAGAGGCACAAGAAGAGGGACACCATTTGCTGCTCAAACCGCAGCAGGAAATGCTATTCGTACAGTAGTGGATCAGGGTATGCAACGAGCAGAAGTCATGATAAAGGGTCCTGGTCTCGGAAGAGATGCAGCATTACGAGCCATTCGCAGAAGTGGTATACTATTAAGTTTCGTACGTGACGTAACCCCTATGCCACATAATGGATGTAGACCTCCTAAAAAAAGGCGTGTGTAGAAATAAGAATTGAACTGATTTCAAGAGAAATAAATGATTCAATGATCTGATCAATAATATTAGTATGGTTCGAGAGGAAGTAGCAGTATCCACTCGGACACTACAGTGGAAGTGTGTTGAAT
>NW_027519104.1:10000-27500 GCF_043159265.1 Tasmannia lanceolata
CTTGTAGTTGGATCTCCAAGTTTTTGGAATGTTCCAAATTCCACTTGAGCATCCAAATCAGGGTCAATACCAGCAAAAACATCTCTGAACAAGGTTCTAGCCCCATGCCAAATGTGTCCGAAAAAGAAGAGCAAAGCAAACGTAGCATGTCCAAAAGTAAACCAACCCCTTGGACTGCTACGAAAAACACCATCGGATTTCAAAGTAGCACGATCTAATTCAAAAATTTCACCCAATTGGGCACGTCTAGCATATTTTTTCACAGTAGCAGGATCGCCATAACTGACCCCATTGAGTTCGCCACCATAGAACTCAACAGTTACACCTACTTGTTCGACACTATACTTCGATTCTGCCCTTCTAAAAGGAACATCCGCTCTCACAATTCCGTCTCCGTCTACCAAAACCACCGGAAATGTTTCAAAAAAAGTAGGCATACGACGTACAAAAAGCTCATGCCCCTCTTTATCTCTAAAGATGGGGTGTCCTAACCATCCAACAGCTATTCCATCCCCATTGTCCATTGAGCCTGCTCTGAATAATCCCCCCTTCGCCGGATTATTACCGATGTAATCATAAAAAGCTAATTTTTCGGGAATTTTAGACCAAGCTTCCGATAAACTCAGATTTTCGGCTAGCCCGGCTCCAACTCTTCGATATATTTCTTGCTGGAAGTATCCCTGATCCCACTGATAACGAGTGGGACCAAATAATTCTATGGGAGTAGTTGCTGAACCATACCACATAGTTCCAGCAACGACGAAAGCTGCAAAAAAGACAGCAGCGATACTACTAGAAAGTACAGTTTCAATATTGCCCATACGTAATCCTTTGTATAAACGTTGGGGCGGGCGGACACTAAGATGGAATAGTCCCGCCAATATCCCCAATGTCCCCGCTGCAATATGATGAGAGGCTATTCCTCCCGGAACAAAAGGATCAAAACCTTCTGCGCCCCACGCTGGATTTACAGATTGTACTTTTCCGGTTAGACCATAAGGATCGGACACCCATATTCCAGGACCATACAAGCCTGTTACATGAAATGCGCCAAACCCAAAGCAAGCCACCCCTGAGAGAAATAAATGAATTCCAAAGATCTTGGGCAAATCCAAAGAGGGTTTTCCCGTACGTTCATCACAGAATATTTCTAGGTCCCAATACACCCAATGCCAGATGGCTGCTAAGAAGCACAAGCCAGAAAACACAATATGTGCCCCAGCCACACCTTCGTAACTCCAAATACCCGGATTCGTTATAGTTCCTCCTGTGATACTCCAACCACCCCATGAATTGGTTATCCCTAAACGAGTCATGAAGGGTATAACGAACATACCTTGTCTCCACATTGGATCAAGGACGGGATCAGAGGGATCAAAAACGGCTAATTCGTATAGAGCCATCGAACCGGCCCAACCAGAAACTAGAGCTGTATGCATTATATGGACAGAAAGTAACCGACCGGGATCATTCAATACGACGGTATGAACACGATACCAAGGCAAACCCATGGAAATACCCCTTATTTTATCAAAGAAAAAATAGACACTATGTAACTTTATCACATTGGAAAAGACTGATTGATGCTATGGACCTCGCCTTTTCAGTGGATTATCTCAAAGCAAGAGTTAATATTTATTCCGTTCCATTGGTAATAATTTAACAATTCTGTTCGTAGGAACAAAGAGAAGCAGATCTATTCTATACTCGATAAGTACCAATACGCAATGGGGGGATTGATCCTATTTTTGTGAGCGAATGCATAGATACTTGTTCATCCTTCGAACGATCCATTTGTACGAATTTTCCTTTATTCAACCCGTCTTCTCCATGAACCTTCCAATCTATGGATAAAATACGATAAACGACAATATTATGAAGACAATAAACCCATTGTTACGTTTCCACATCAAAGTGAAATAGAGTACTTAATTTTTCTTTCATTTTATGCCTATTGGTGTTCCAAAAGTACCTTTTCGGAGTCCTGGAGAGGAAGATGCAGTTTGGGTTGACGTATAGTGCGACTTGTCAGACATATTGGGTCATATGGGATTTCCCCGTTCTCTCCCCCGATCGAGATATCCTCTGTTTCACCCAAGAAAGATTGATTAAACCATCAATAATTCAATTCGGAGCGTGAAGTGCAATGCAATTAGATCAATTTATTTGTTGGTTGGGGATCAATATTCTCAATTAGAAGAATTTATGGTTGGCTTGGACCAATAAAATGAAGTATCCAGGCTCCGTTCAAAAAATACCAAATTGGTAATCTATGTATGATTACTACTCGTATCATAAATGATCCCTATTTATACCTCTAAAACTACCAATTAATGGAATAATATGATTAGTCGAATATTTGGCGGAAGGCATGAACATGAAAACGAATTGAAAAAAAAAAAGAAGTCGGAACAAAAAGAAGCGGTACTGTGATCATTTGTCCTATATGTGCAAATAGAATTCGGGCAGATCTTTACCCGGAGTAGAGCATAAACCTAAAAGAATTGAAGAGGCCCATTTAGGAACAAGAAAATTACATCGTGATTTGGATCTCGATGAAAGAATACATCAATGAGGGGTTAGTTCGATAAGTTCAATGAATTCTTTTTTTTTTTTCGCAATTTTGATTTTTTGAACCGTATGCATCCAAAGGTGCGTGTGCGGTTCCTAAGGGATACAATTTTGTCCTAATCAACCGACTTCATCGAGAAAGATTACTTTTTTTAGGACAAGAGGTTGATAGCGAGATCTCGAATCAACTTGTTGGTCTCATGGTATATCTCAGTATAGAGGATGATACCAGGGATCTGTATTTGTTTATAAACTCTCCCGGCGGATGGGTAATACCAGGAATAGCTATTTATGATACTATGCAATTTGTGCCACCAGACATACATACAATATGCATGGGATTAGCCGCTTCAATGGGATCTTTTCTCCTAGTCGGAGGAGAAATTACCAAACGTCTAGCATTCCCTCACGCTTGGCGCCAATGAGTTTTTTTTTATTTGAGAAAAAAAAAAGAAGACTATGCCTTCGCCATATGGAATATGAATAATAAGTAATAATAGCATGGCACTTCGAGTTCGATATGAGCAAACTATTATTTTTTTTTCATAACATAACATGAGATTATATATCGAGATAGTAGTATGAAACAAAGGTTATTTACGATTTGATCTTATGTATCGGGGGTCCATTTCAGCGTCACAAACCTTTTTTTTGCTTTCACACCAGAAGCCTCTTTCCGATATTTATGTTATGAAAGAGTACGAAAATGAAAAAAAAAAAAGATCATTTTTTCCTTATTTGATCGGATCATAAAGAAACTTTGGGATTGCTGAATCACAGACGAGATAAATATATAAAGCAACGGAACCATCATAGTATTTTTTGACTCCTCCGAAAGGAAAGATGGTAAATGGATCATTCAACGATCTGGGTCTGATGGATTCTATTTGTCTCTTTCTTCGATGGAAGGGAAAAGGAAATTCCATTGCGGAGCCGTATGCAATGCATAAAAGATGCCTGTACGGTTGTTCAATTCTAATTCTATCTTTTTATTCTTGTTATTCTTTATCCCTTCCCTTCGACCGATCGTGCGAGATAGAGGAACCGTTCATTATGTTATATCATCAGGGTTATGATCCACCAACCTGCTAGTTCTTTTTATGAGGCACCCACAGGAGAATTTATCCTGGAAGCGGAAGAACTACTGAAACTCCGCGAAACCCTCACAAGGGTTTATGTACAAAGAACCGGCAAGCCTTTATGGGTTATATCCGAAGACATGGAAAGGGATGTTTTTATGTCAGCAACAGAAGCCCAAGCCCATGGCATTGTTGATGTTGTCGCGGTCGAAAATACCGGGGATTTCACATAAATTCTTGATTCCATTTCGAACCATAATTCGAATGAGCCGTGATTTGATATTTTATCTTCTTAACCTGGTAAAATATTATATGAAATGGAAGTAATTCATAATCATCCGGTTAGGATCGATCTAAACCAGCCCATTCTGTATACGATTCAGCATGCCAACTATTAAACAACTTATTAGAAACACAAGACAGCCAATCAAAAATGTCACGAAATCCCCTGCCCTTCGAGGATGTCCTCAGCGTCGAGGAACATGTACTAGGGTGTATGTGCGACTCGTTCAGATCATGATCTGGAACAAATGAGACGATTTTTCCAGTATCAATGACCAGTACCAATGAGTAGGATAGAATGGAAGAACTCCATTCCATTCACTATCTCAAAATAAAGATCTATCATATACCTCTATTGTGTATGGAATTTATGGTTTCCATTGGTGCAAATCCAATCACCTCGATTTGAGATGAAAATCAATTCCCCATTGGTAGCAAATGGTTATCCATTAAGCGGGGAAAATAGTATTTTAAAAGCAGAAAGATTATGCTTCTACTCTTGCAAGAACGGACTAACAGGGTTAGCTACCTAGCCAACCTTCATAATTAAATGCCGTCACTGTATGGATGGATCTCATTGTGAAAAGACCTATATACTGGATAATTTTATGGGTAGAGCCAAAGAGTGTGAACTGTACAAGTTACTAATAACATTGATTAAATGGGGGAAGGAGCTCCGGTGTATAGAGAGGACCTCACCGTTTAAGAAGTAATCATAGAAACGATGGAAGCCACTATTTATTTATTTCTCCATTTTTCTCTATTTATTACTACCTATTTACTAGATATTTTATATCTAATATCGGTACAATTTCTTATTCCGAGGTGAAATGCCTGGAAGAAATCAAAAATCGTGGTTGGGAAGGTCATAGTAGCAAAAGCCATTGGAATTTTTATTTTATACATCGGAAGAATCCGTTTTGTTACTAATAAACTAGGGGAGGGGAAAAGAATGACTGAAAGAAAAGAAATCAATTAGTTATTCATCAAGGTTTCATTTGATTCAATGACCAGAGTTAGGCGGGGATATATAGCTCGGAGACGTCGAACAAAAATTCGTTTATTTGCATCAACCTTTCGAGGGGCTCATTCAAGACTTACTCGAACTACTACTCAACAGAAAATGAGAGCTTTGGTTTCCAGTCATCGGGATAGATGCAGGCAAAAGAGAGATTTTCGTCGTTTGTGGATCACTCGGATAAATGCAGTAACTCGTGAAAATGGGGTATCCTATAGTTATAGTCGATTAATGCACGATCTGTACAAGAGGCAGTTGCTTCTTAATCGTAAAATACTTGCACAAATAGCTATATCAAATAGGAATTGCATTTACATGATTTCAAATGAGATTATCAAATAAGGCGACTGGAACGAATTCACCGAAATGATTTAAACGGAGTTCCCCGGAGAATGAACTCCGGGAAGGTAGAGTAGAAATGAATATGATAAATATTAGAAATGAACGAACACTTTTCAATAAAAAAAAATATTTTTTCTTCCCCATTCATTCTTTTTTTTTTTTTCTTACGACGCGACAATCAAGTATCTCGGCTTTTTCGAACAAAACCTCAATCTGAGTTTGAATTCCAATTAGAGTTTTGATTCAATTGAGAAGTAGGCCTATTTATTTCTGGTTTTAGGACCAGCAGTTCTAGGGGTCGACTCGGTTCTTTCAAATTGTTTCTCATTATTAAGAAAAGGTAACGAAGATAAAATACGAGCTTGTTTTATAGCAATAGTAATTAATCGTTGTTGTTTCAAGGTCAATCTATTCACTCGTCTAGATAATATTTTTCCTTGTTCACTAATAAATCGACTAATTAAACTCATATTTCTATAATCAATTCGATCCCCCGATCCAATTGGGGGCAAACGCCTACGAAAAGATCGCTTGGATTTACGAAAGGGTCGCTTGGATTTATCCATGATTTATTCCTTATCTCTAAAATCTTATTTCTTCATTCATTTCGGTTTCGGATCCGACCGAAATAGTAATAGTACTTGATTTGTTTATATTTTATATATCTATCTATATGTAATTTTGTCCTGTTCCTTGGAAGGGTGGAACAGACATTCTATTCTGTTCGATCTATTTCTTTATCTCCCCATGAATCGTATGCTTGTAACAATAAGGACAGAATTTTCTCAAGTCCAATCGACTAGGCGTATTGTGTCGATTCTTTTGAGTAATATATCTGGAAATGCCCCGCGATTCCTTATTTAAATCATTTCGGACACAACTGGTACATTCCAAAATAACTCTTATTCTGACATCTTTACCCTTGGCCATGAACCTCCTTTGGATTTTGGATTCCCTCCACTCTTCTATTTTCGATCTGAATCGAAGAATACGAAAAGAAGGAAAAATAAATAGAAGTTGCTAACTGATAACTCGAAATCCAATTATGAAAGATTTCGCTGCAATCAATAGAGTAATAATAAGTAATACAATTATTTCTAACTATCCATTATTTCTAATCCCAGTCAGTATTTCATTTACTATCTTGTATGCTCTTGAACAGCCTGTCCTAGACCCACATTTCTATTTCTGTTCTCCCTCTATTAATTCTATGCTGAGCCCGAGTTTCGCTGAGGTTTAATCCACTTTTCTTTCTCTTTCCTTCCTAAACAACTTAAAAAAAAAATTCAAAAGGGTGGATTAGTCACAGAGAATTTGTTGTATCTCTAATCTTCTTCACCCCTTCCCATGTCAATAACTAGAATGAAAAAAAGGGGAATGTCAACGCATCTGGGAATAAACGATTGATCTCTATCAATAGACCTGCTAAAGACCCGAACCATAGCGTAGTTAGCACAGGTGCCACGGAGAGATATGTTTTTATATCTCGCATTGAAAATCCTCCTTCTTTATTGGAATACATATATGATCAGATGTATCTGTAGCTAAAGATCACTTGTATTTGTACACGAAATCCCTAATCCCGAACTAAAATGAAAATGAATATGTACAATAATCCGGTGGATTAGATCTACTTGTCCCTAAAACAGAAAAAGATGACCCTTTCTTACTGAGCATTACCGATAAATATTCATTTTTTTATACGTTAGGTTTCATATGTATATAATTCTTTGATTATATGAAATCAAAAAGAAGAAATGGCAAGAGAAATTGTCTCTAGATATTAGGAAATAACGATGTGGAAAACAAGACAAGGATTCCCTACAATGAAACTGTACAACAATTGAAAGGGATGTAGCGCAGCTTGGTAGCGCGTTTGTTTTGGGTACAAAATGTCACGGGTTCAAATCCTGTCATCCCTACCTATTACTTCTCCTATGGGCAGTAACGAGGGATCAGTTGAGATCGATTCAAATTGGACTGGACTGGACATAATTTTGCATTTTATGATACTACATGCATGCAAGGTGTATTGGGGGTACAAAAAGAATCCCTTTCTTTACAGTTGTATCTCCTGTCATAAGAAAGCGCTCTTAGTTCAGTTCGGTAGAACGTGGGTCTCCAAAACCCGATGTCGTAGGTTCAAATCCTACAGAGCGTGATTCTGTTTTTGTAATGTTGAATCACAATAAAATAACTTTACTAACTTGAACTGCAACCTGAATTTGACCTCCTGCAGCTTAAGAAGGAGGTCAATCAAAAAAGAGATGTTACTCAATCAAAGGTCCAACTGATCTCCGCGTCTGTATTGTAAATATGCAGTTACGAATAATCCGGCCAAAGTAATAGGAATTAGACCTAAGACGATTCCAAATAGAAAAACTTCAATCATTTCAATTTGTTGGAAAGGGTAAAAATAGAGGTAATATCTATCCCTAAATATTACTCCGAATCACCCATGAATCTCAATGATCAAGAATTGGTAATTAACGCGGGAAGGAACTATCGAATACCTGAAATCTCACAGAACTATTTATTTTGATGAATTATTCATTCAATTAATTTCAAATAAGTCGTATCTTGCTCAGACCAATCAATAGAGCTGGGGTTATAGTTGAAGCAGCTAGTAGAAAACCGAAATAACTAGTTATAGTGGGCATGAAGGAGCTAAATGAGATACGTTCTTTTTTTTTTACATATGTTTATAAAGCACTTACCTAAGTTTCAATTTTTGCGAGATGTGATGATCAGAAAAAATACCAATTGACAGAATCAGTTCCAATTGAAAGTTCTTGATTCATCAGTCATTATAGACGGCACTGACAAAGATAGAGTAGCAGAGGTAGAAAAAAAAAAAAAGATTGATTTATCATCTGTGACATCTACCAATGTCGGGATTTCAAATCAACAGATTCATTGAGCAACTCGTGAGTAAAGTAATAGTCAGAAGAACTGTGTCGTGTAACTTCATTCAAAAATGAAATTATCTTTGAATAACTATAGAATAAAAGAATTGGATTTCAAAAGAATTTCCATTTTGACCATTTATTTCTTTTCTTTTTCAATTTATCAATTCCTATTATCCTTTTAGGTTCCACAGTCTGTCTTTCCATATCATGGAGTTCCATCCTTGTAGCTAGGTCAAGAAGGAACCTTTGGATCTAATCCAGTAATGGTTGCATCACGAATATTGATTGTTCAAACTATTTATTGTTTCTTCTCTCTTTCTTTCATCGAATACTATCTACTACTGTAGAACCAACCAATTACTTGAAATGAAAGGATTAGAAAAAAAGAAAAATATCTTTTCTACAACCATGAGAGGGGATTTCTATATTTTGCATCTAATTGAATTGTGTGGAATATGATAATCTCGTTCATTAATTATTAGAACTAGAACCCGTTGACTCAAACTTTACTAAGAACTTCAGTTTCTAGTCCAAAGCCAATACTTGAAACCCTATACTACAGAAATTTGATCAATTTTTGATTGAATGACACGCGGTTCCGCATAGACAAGTAACAAGAAAGGAAAAGGGGAATTATGTACCATTTCTTTTCGATACTGATTGAAACTGCGTTGCTGTGTCAGAGGAAGGATAGCTATACTGATTCGGTATACTCTAAATACACCTTCGGTACAATATTGACGATCTCACAAAGATGAAATATCAGTAGTTTTCCATTTACTGATCCCATCTTTCAAGGAATCGATCCCCCTTTGACTGTACAAGAATATGTGGAGCTCAGCATGTCTGGAAGCACGGGAGAACGTTCTTTTGCTGATATTATCACCAGTATTCGATACTGGGTTATTCATAGTATTACTATACCTTCCCTATTCATTGCGGGTTGGTTATTCGTCAGCACGGGTTTAGCTTATGATGTGTTTGGAAGCCCTCGGCCAAACGAGTATTTCACAGAGAGCCGACAGGGGATTCCATTAATAACTGGCCGTTTTGACCCTTTGGAACAACTCGATGAATTTAGTAGATCCTTTTAGGAGGCCTCAATGACCATAGATCGAACCTATCCAATTTTTACAGTGCGCTGGTTGGCCGTTCACGGACTGGCTGTACCTACCGTTTCTTTTTTGGGGTCAATATCAGCAATGCAGTTCATCCAACGATAAACCTAATCTGAATTATAGAGCTACGACACAATCAAACCCGAACGAACAAAATGTTGAATTGAATCGTACCAGCCTCTACTGGGGGTTATTACTCATTTTTGTACTTGCTGTTTTATTTTCCAATTATTTCTTCAATTGAGAGAAAGAAAGAGAATAGTAGGAATTCTCTTATCCCATTCGGAAGGATATCATCCTCATAATTATCCATGACTGTTTATGTCTCTAGCATGACCACTTGATGAAATGTGGAGGGAAGCGGGGTAAATGGCCGATACTACTGGAAGGATTCCTCTTTGGCTGATAGGTACTGTAACTGGTATTCCTGTGATTGGTTCAATAGGTATTTTCTTTTACGGTTCATACTCCGGATTGGGCTCATCCCTATAGTGATCGGATGAGAACCGGATTGTGGACATGAAAAAGTAAGAACTCAACAGGACCTTACCCCTCGAATCAGACAAAACAAAGAGGGGTAAGGTCCTGTTGAGTTCTTACTCTTCCAGCGAGACTTTGATCCATTTCATAACATAAAGGTTGGAAATTCATTCAGTCAACATAAGAAGAATATTTGATTCGTAGAAATGACAAAACGGATCCTTTGCTTCGATCCGATGTTTAAAACCACCCCATTCCTTTGTTTCTAATGATGTTTTTGAAGAATTTAATCCCTTGATTGTCATAGTATCTGTTCCTCTATAGTATGGACGGACTCTTCCGAAGCAAGAAGAAAGAAGGAATCAATCGATTTTATGGATGACACAATATGGATTTCTACAGATGAGACATTCTTCAAATCAATTCCAATTAGTATGGAAATGAACCTTACTCCATAAATAAAATTTCAAGCAAAAGACACTTAATTTAATGCCCGAGTGTGGTGAAAAAAAAAAAGTGAAAATCTTGGATTTTTGCACATATCCAAATCCTTATTGATTATCTCATCACAGCGAAAATTTGCTTTTTTTTTTTTTATAAGTTCATTGAAGAAGTTCTATTTGCTCAATGAGTGATTCCCCCCGCCCCCCCCTTTTTTTTTGTTTGTCCACTACTGCTTATGAATCTAAAGAAAGAGGTTATAATAGTCCTGGAAAAGAAAATCGTAATCTTTAACGAACAGGATCAAGAATCATTATTATTTCCACACAGGAAAAGGGTGAAAAATTCCTTTTCTTGTGTGGAAGATTAGTAAGACGAGCAATCCCTCCTAGAATCATTTGTTACTTTCATTTATTCCTTGCCATTTATTTTCTTCCTTGCCTATTATCTAATAGAATTCGATTCTATTAGGTACAATAGAATCAAAAACTATTGATGCATTACATGGCATTTATAATCTGGGATTAAGAGGCCTGGCATAGTCACACCACTCCAATTTTTTTTTTGAAAAAAAAAAAAATGTCAAGTAGCCTTCTTCAGAATATACATATTATTACTAGGAACGGGGCACAAACAATTCCTGACATCTCGCCGAAAAACAGTATAAAGAAAAAAGCTTTTCATTATTTTTTTGATCATACATAATTGCATCGATCAACAATAGTTCGTCTCTTTTTACCAATTTGATGGATCCATGTATCTAGAAATTCATTTCGGACAATTGAACCTTCTCAAACTGTTTCTTTTTAAGAACCAAAAAGATTTGTGCCAGAATAACAGATACCAAAAAGAACAACAACCCTTGGACACGTAATGGATCTTGAAGTACTATTTCTGCATCTCCCTGACCAAATCCACCCACATTAGGATTACTCGTTAATGGTTGATCAAGCTTGATAGATTCACCCTCTGAAACAAGAAGTTCCGGTCCTGGAGGTATAATATCAATTACTTGGTGTCCATCCGATGCATCAGCTATGGTTATTTCATACCCCCCTTTTTCTTTACGTACTATTCTGCTTACTATACCCGCTCCTGTAGCATTATAGACTGTATTGTTACTCTTACCCCCATCGGGATAAATCTGGCCCCTTCCCCTGTTCCCACCTACGTATATAGGATATTTTAAGAAGTTAACGTCTTTCTTAGTAGCAGGGTCCGGAGAAAGAATGGGAAAGACGATTTCACTATATTTCTGACCAGGAACAGGACCTATCACAAGAATATTTTTTTTAGTGGGGCGATAACTCTGAAAAGACAGAGTGCCTATCTTTTCTTTCATCTCGGGAGAAATACGATCGGGGGGAGCTAATTCGAATCCATCGGGTAAAATAAGAACAGCCCCCACATTCAAAGACCCCTTTTTACCATTAGCAAGAACTTGTTTCAGTTGCATATCATAAGGGATTCTAACAACTGCTTCAAATACAGTATCAGGAAGCACAGCTTGTGGAACCTCAATATCCACGGGTTTATTAGCTAAATGGCAATTGGCACATACAATACGCCCAGTTGCTTCTCGTGGATTTTCATAACCCTGCTGCGCAAAAATAGGATATGCATTTGAAATAGATGTCCTAGTTATTACATATATCATGATCGATACGGAAATGAATCGAGTCATTTGTTCCTTTACCCAAGAAAAGGTATTTCTATTTTGCATGGTCCAATCATTGATCCCGGAAATTTCTACAATAAATTAGGTAGGTAGCTAATATAGTTAGTATAGTATAGTTCCCTATCCACGATTCTGATATTGTACTGGAATAATTGTACTGGAATATAGGAGGAATCGAATTCCCTGGACGGGTAAAAGTATAAAGAGTGGGATTATTTGATTGATATCAGCGGATCAAATGAGTTCTTCATTCATTCATTGAATGATAAATGACTACAAGTGAAGGAGATACACGATTTAAATAATGGAAGATCCAATATTTCAAAATTGTATCTAGAATGACTGGAAAGGTAGAAACAAGACCAGATATAATTTGATCGTTATGGGAAAATCCAAAATCTTTGTAGATCGAGCCAATCATTAGTTCCCAACCATAAGGCGAGTGGAATCCGATACATAAATCAGTTAATAAAAGAATAGAAAAAGCTTTTATTGTGTCACTTAAGTTATAGAGGAATTCCTGAACCCAAGAATTCAAAATGAGAAGTTCTTCATTACCCAGAATAGAATAACCGCTTAGAATAGCGAAACAGATTATATTTGCCGAGAAATCCAAAATGATATGGATATGATCTTCATTGTGCATTTTGATCAATTGTATCGTTTCTTTGTGGATTCCTATACGAAACTTTTGTATCTGTGTCTCCTGGTAGTCCTTTATCATTTCGTCCAACAGGAATAGTTCTTCTAATTCTATGAATCTTTCTAGAACGTTATTTTCTTGAATATCATTCAAAAAAGTTTCGGATTGCCTGGTATTCCACCAATGAGTAACCCAAGGTTCCAGACTTTTATTAAATGAGAGAGAGATCCACCAGGGCAAAAAGACTATAGATGCAAGATATGGGAGGGGAGTCAATGCTTTTTTCTTTTTTGGCACTTTTTTTTTTTCATTGTTTAGTCCTTGGATCTGGAAAGAATATAGAAATAGAATCAAATAAAAATGAAATGAAAAAATAAGGGCCCATTTCAAATGAAAGAAATAATCAAATATTGTTTCCAGATATCCCATGGTCAAATTCGAACCAATTGCATCTTCATTTGTTCCTTTCGATGAATGCAACCACTTGAAGTAATGAATATTATTCGGATTTTGAGACAAAAAAACTCCCCCTCGATCAATCAATTATTTCGAAATGTTTGGCTGGCTACCCACAGCCCAGGAATAATTGAAGGGATATTTTTGAAGAATATTGATGATGAAATCCGAAAGGAGTGGCAAAAGGAGAGAGAAATTGGATGGTTATGAAAGATCCAATCGTTTGGCCATCAAGGAGCAAAAGAGAGGATAAGATAAAAAGAAAGATCGATTGACAAATGACAAAAGGGAGATAATTTATGAGAGATGATCCATCTGTATCTAACGTATCAATTCAAAATATTGGGCCTAAAAAGATGAATTCTGTACTGTATTCCGAAATGTTCTGATATGTGTGATGAATACATACTTATTGGACTTCTTACTAATATGAAAGAATTGAGTTGAGTTCCATATGCATAAAAATAGTTTTGGTGGACAAAACTTGCTTCTTATTATGGTTGTTCCATATATGCCTGCTTGCTTGCTTTATTCTATAGGCCACAGTACAGCGGCATTACCAACAGAACGGGTGAAATAGAATCTAACATGATTTGCTCGAATGAACGTTCCGAAGAAACTTCGCTTATATTAAAAGTAAAAGGGGATTCCTGAGCTCCTTCCCTCATACTGAGAAAGAAAACATTCATTCTTCATCACAGTTTATTTCAAAATACTTCAATTGGTACACGCAAGAAATAGGCCGATTCGGCAGCTTTTTGTTCAATTTCTCGTGGAGTCAAATTCTCATCAGTTCGAGTCAAGGGGATAGCTCCCTGGCCTCTAATTTCCATATAAAGGACACGACGGGAATAAAGGCCCTCTTTAACTTCCATTCTGATCGACTGGATATCTCTCATAAGAAATCGAAGGAAGATTCGACGATTTATTCCAGGAAATCCCCAACGAAAAATACACACGACCCCTTCTTTTCTATCGAATCGATCATAACCACTACCCACATTCCACGAAATTGTGCACCACAAATAGGAACTAATGAACAGACCCGCGATCCCATAAAAAGACATCACGATCCCTTGTGGAAAAAAAATTATTTGCTGAGACGGGAATAAGGATATCAAATTCCTACCAAGATAACTGGAAGTTCCAACCAATAAGAATCCTAGCGAACCTAAAAAAAGGATAAAGGCCCAGCAGAAATTACTTGTTTTTCGAGACCCCGTTATAAGTTCTATCCATATACGTTCTGATCGCCAGTTCATACTAGATCCAGTTGCATTCTATTGGAATTGAGAGAATAAGCCAAATGAATTTGACTTTACCTTTTTGGCTCCCGAAGTAACTCTCATCAACTAGCACTATTATGATGTGAACCCTTAGCAGTAATTCATCGAATTGGTTAGATATAAAATAATAACATCCCCTTCATATGATCCCATTATGTATATCTACATAACATATAGATACATTTACTTTCTATTTCAGATATAGATATCCGCCGATCTATTTTAAAACAGCTATACCCGCATATACATGCATTTATCCATAGATCATGTATCTGCATGCATAACATAACAGCCTTTTCCTTTTTATTTGTTATTTGTATTATTTTTGTGTTCGAGGGGAGCCACATATCGTACCATATTCCACTAAATAGGTATCTGTATTATGATCCAAGTCCAAGTGTTGAAATAAATTGATGAGATTTAGTCCCATCGGATCTAAACAATCTTGTTTTTTTGAACATGAAGAGATAAAGACGCCATTGCAATTGCCGGAAATACTAGGCCCACTAAAGGCACAAAAATAGAGGGTAAGTTGAGATCTGTCATAGAATAGGTGCCTCGATTTAATATTTGTACCTGTTATAAAAGATATCTCCTGTTATAAAAGATATCTTATGATAAGTCTATCTATTATAAGTATTATAAGTATATAATAAGTTCAAGGAATGTAGAACTAAATAAATGTACCTATTCATCTTTCTACACGAAATATACGTATGATAATCCGCTTTATTATTCTTGTTCTCCCGTCCTTATCTTTTTATTTTAATAAGGAGAATAAGGGGTTTATTATGAGTTCCCCAAAAATTCGTTAGAATCTGATCCAACAGGAATTCATAGTCAAGTCAAAAATGGAGGTTCTCGGGAGATATAGAAATATACAACACTTCGATTCGATTTATTTTATTCTATTATAGGTTTTCATTACTTGAATTTTGATTCAAAGGAAAGAAACCATGTAGCTGAAATAATTCACTCAGAACACCCTTTAAAGGATTACGTGGTACGATTGAATCGAATAAGCCCTTATGGAATGAATACTCAGCCGCTTGTGAACCGTCGGGTACTGTCTTATTCAATGTTTGTTCAATTACTCTTTTACCCGCAAATGCAATGTAGGCATTGGGCTCGGCAATAATGATATCTCCCAACATACCAAAACTGGCTGTCACTCCACCGGTTGTAGGAGATGTAAGGATTGATACATAGAATAACTTTTTATTTGATTGATAATTATATGAAGCGGAAGATATTTTCGCCATTTGCATCAAGCTCAAACTTCCTTCTTGCATGCGTGCTCCTCCAGAAGCACACACCATAATAATAGGTAGAGATCCATTAGTAGCATACTCGATCAAACGGGTTATTTTCTCGCCTACTACGGATCCCATACTACCCCCCATGAACTGAAAATCCATAACCCCAATTGCTATGGGAATACCATTTAGTTGACCTATGCCTGTTTGAACAGCCTCGGTTAAACCTGTCTTTCTTTGATAAGAATCGATACGATCTCTATAAGGTTCCTCCTCCGAGTGAAATTCAATGGGGTCGATAGAGACCATGTCTTCATCCATAGGATCCCAAGTGCCCGGATCAATCGAAAGTTCGATTCTATCTGAACTACTCATTTTCAAATGATATCCACATTGTTCACAAATATTCATTTTTGACCTAAAAAATTTCTTATAATTTAATCCATAACAATTTTCGCATTGAACCCATAAATGTCTGTATTTTTTATTTATATCGAAATCATTAGATCTTCCTCTTATATTGAAATCGCTGCCATTACCACTAGTTCTTATACTTGAACTCCCATTGTCACTAACACTTACACTTTCATTACAAATGAAACTAGAAATGTAACTGTCACCGTAATTGTCGCTACTACTTGAAATATAACTCTCAATACTGATTTCAGGATGAAGATAACTATCAATGCAACTATTAATGTGATTATTCCAACTATATTTAATATCATACATGTAACGATCATAATAGCGATTGTTACTCTTAGACCCACTATTCAGATAACTAGAATTCAGATAATTAGAAAAAGGACTTTCTAGTTCACTCAGAAAAGAACTATCATTGTCAATCTCAAAAATCTGATTTTCAATATCAAAATAGACGGAATAACTGTCCCCATTACTATCCCTAACTAAAAAAGTGTCATCAGAGACGAAACTCCAAATGTCCCTGATACCAAATAAATCATCAACATTATTGCAACTATAACTGCCACTATCACTCCAACTATGAATGTTTTTATCCGTATCATTTATAATGAGGTCTTCACTTCCACTGGTATTTCCAATAGCACGACCGAGACTGTTCATTGATTTACTTAGCCCACACCTGTGTTCTAACTCCTCGTTAGACAACATCGAATTGAACCGCCATTTTTCCATAGAGCCTTCCTGCCCCCTATTTGAAAATACAATAAAATAACAATAGATGAATAGTCATTCGATGAATAATCATTTTACTATTTCATTTACTATCGGAATAAGCATATAGATCCAATCACTAGGATAGGATCATTAACTAATAACGAGTGAGTATTGAAAAAAAAAAAATGATTCTTTTTTGCGGGAATTGGGGATATCAATTCACTATATCTGATGGAACCTTTTCTTCATGAATTCTAAATAGAAAGAGAGGTTTCTCCAATGTCGTGTACAAATTCTCATCGAAAAGAGAAAGAGAAATATGTGTTCTCCCCATGAAGAATTCATTTTCGTATAATCTCGTAATCTCGTAAACTCATAGATTAGAATAATCAATTTCGATTACAACACGGAATGAAAAGGACAATATATAGGATAGGTAGAAAGGGTTGTGACCTTTGGCTTGATTTATGGTCTGAAACTACGGTATATAAAATGATCCACCAATCCTAAGGATCCATAGGATTAATTAGGGTCCAACAATAGAAGCATTGAGTTATTTAGTCTGGTCTGAGATCTTATCTTGTATTTATATCTTGTTTATATAGGTAAGGTATGTACATATTGATTATATGCAATATATATGCAAATACATAGGATCCTCATTCTTTATTCGGCTCAATCCTTTTAGTAAAAGATTGGGCCGAGTTTAATTTCAATTAGGGGAACGAACGGGAATTACTGGATTACAAGATATCCAAGGTATCCACTGCTTTGAATTCGAATTTGATCTCTTTCCATACC
>NW_027519104.1:32500-34331 GCF_043159265.1 Tasmannia lanceolata
GGTGGACTCAACTGATCTTTCTATCAGTTGATGAAAGAGCCCAATGCGAAAAAATGCATGTTGGGTCTTTGAAACAGTTCGAATCATTTCGATAATAATCAGTTTGATCTGTTTTACCGAGAAAGTCTACGGTTCGAGTCCGTATAGCCCTATACATTTTTGCATTTTTGTATAGTTTTCGTTTCCTCATTAGTGCGTGCTTGCAGATGGCCAGTGGGTTGGTCCATGGAAATGGAATCATTTCCACATGCTCACGGCGATCCCTCGGGGCATGAAAATGAAAAAAAAAAAATAATTCATTCCAATGGATCCAACCGGATCGGTATTTTCGAATCTCGAATACCCAAACCAATTCTTCTTCATTCATTTTCGTGGGGGAATGACATATGGCTTGTTTCCTCTTTTTCTTGTCCATGATCAAAGATTGAGTGATACACCTTTTCTTTGGTTTGGTATACCCAAGCCAATTGATTATGAAGTCAAAATCATAACACGAGCCTAGCCAAAAACCCCAACCTGACCCAACAAAATCGAATCTAATAGTAATAGTAAGTCACACGGATCTAGGACCTGTTCTTGTATTTGTAGAAAAGCCAGAGTTTCAAAAAGAAAGCTCTTCGGTAAGTTTCATTGTAAACATTGTAAAATAGACTAGACTTTTCTTCGTATAGCCGGCCTAGCAAAGGCAAAGCAAGTAGTTTAGTTATTTTTATCTTTCTGTACAATACTTATTTTTTTGTATCCCAACCTACTCCAATCCAATTGCTCATCATTTCAATTCTGTCGATTCTACCGATGCAGACTTTATGCAAGAAGATTAGGGGTCTGTTTGAACTTGGATGAGTTAGGAATCCAATCCCCCGACTGATCGCTCTTTGGTGGAACAACAACCCAAATTCATTGTTTCAGAAATAATGAATTGGTCCTAAAGGTATCAACGTTTGTGCTCTCTTCTATTTCTATGAGTGTTTTTGGGGATTTGGTCTGTCGAATTGTTCGACAACGCGTGATTCCATCAGAGCTATCTTCTGTAGATAATTTATGATTCGGCCGACTCTACCATTGTGGTACGCTCCATTGTGTGGGTTTGCTTCAAACGAAACCTCTTTTGATTGTCACGAAACCTAACCCATTGGTTGGTCTTACTAGGTGTTATTACATTAATAAGTATTTCGAGTCATTCCAAATAGCGATTTTGGGTACTAGAAATGGGTCCGAAATAGGATGACTCTTTCAAGACTTTTAACTCGATTTAAATAACTCGATTGTTTCTGGGGGGTCCTGTCGGGATAGTACAGGTCAAAAGTATCTAATTTGGGTATAGGAACCCATGAGTTGTTCTATGTAAGGGTTCCTCATAATTCAACAGATTGAAGATTGAATCAAATCAATTAAGTATAAATCTGGGACAAGGAGAGAGTCTAATTGGTCGATGCATTCTGTTTCTGTTTATGTATTCATATCGAATCAATAGAAACAATGATTCTATACCCCGATCTTAATGAAAAGAATACACCAACGCCAACCGAGTAGAATATACCCTAAATCCCGAGCTAGGCATTCTACTACAAAAGAGAAAAAAAAAAATGAGCCAGACCTCTTCTTTGATTTTATTATATTATTATATTATATTCATTGAATATTTTCATTGAAAATGGAATATTTCCATTTTATTTTCACATAATTATAGATAATATAATTAATATTGAATTAATCTTTTTTTTATTCATTTTTGATGAAAATGAAAATATTCTTTCATTTATTTTTTTTTTTATAGAAAACCCAAGGTAAAGTGAGAGAGTCTTATTTGTACAAGAACATAATATGTCTA
>NW_027519105.1:0-10000 GCF_043159265.1 Tasmannia lanceolata
TTCCTGATACTGTATTTGAAGCAGTTGTTAGAATCCCTTATGATATGCAACTGAAACAAGTTCTTGCTAATGGTAAAAAGGGGTCTTTGAATGTGGGGGCTGTTCTTATTTTACCCGATGGATTCGAATTAGCTCCCCCCGATCGTATTTCTCCCGAGATGAAAGAAAAGATAGGCACTCTGTCTTTTCAGAGTTATCGCCCCACTAAAAAAAATATTCTTGTGATAGGTCCTGTTCCTGGTCAGAAATATAGTGAAATCGTCTTTCCCATTCTTTCTCCGGACCCTGCTACTAAGAAAGACGTTAACTTCTTAAAATATCCTATATACGTAGGTGGGAACAGGGGAAGGGGCCAGATTTATCCCGATGGGGGTAAGAGTAACAATACAGTCTATAATGCTACAGGAGCGGGTATAGTAAGCAGAATAGTACGTAAAGAAAAAGGGGGGTATGAAATAACCATAGCTGATGCATCGGATGGACACCAAGTAATTGATATTATACCTCCAGGACCGGAACTTCTTGTTTCAGAGGGTGAATCTATCAAGCTTGATCAACCATTAACGAGTAATCCTAATGTGGGTGGATTTGGTCAGGGAGATGCAGAAATAGTACTTCAAGATCCATTACGTGTCCAAGGGTTGTTGTTCTTTTTGGTATCTGTTATTCTGGCACAAATCTTTTTGGTTCTTAAAAAGAAACAGTTTGAGAAGGTTCAATTGTCCGAAATGAATTTCTAGATACATGGATCCATCAAATTGGTAAAAAGAGACGAACTATTGTTGATCGATGCAATTATGTATGATCAAAAAAATAATGAAAAGCTTTTTTCTTTATACTGTTTTTCGGCGAGATGTCAGGAATTGTTTGTGCCCCGTTCCTAGTAATAATATGTATATTCTGAAGAAGGCTACTTGACATTTTTTTTTTTTTCAAAAAAAAAATTGGAGTGGTGTGACTATGCCAGGCCTCTTAATCCCAGATTATAAATGCCATGTAATGCATCAATAGTTTTTGATTCTATTGTACCTAATAGAATCGAATTCTATTAGATAATAGGCAAGGAAGAAAATAAATGGCAAGGAATAAATGAAAGTAACAAATGATTCTAGGAGGGATTGCTCGTCTTACTAATCTTCCACACAAGAAAAGGAATTTTTCACCCTTTTCCTGTGTGGAAATAATAATGATTCTTGATCCTGTTCGTTAAAGATTACGATTTTCTTTTCCAGGACTATTATAACCTCTTTCTTTAGATTCATAAGCAGTAGTGGACAAACAAAAAAAAAGGGGGGGGGCGGGGGGAATCACTCATTGAGCAAATAGAACTTCTTCAATGAACTTATAAAAAAAAAAAAAGCAAATTTTCGCTGTGATGAGATAATCAATAAGGATTTGGATATGTGCAAAAATCCAAGATTTTCACTTTTTTTTTTTCACCACACTCGGGCATTAAATTAAGTGTCTTTTGCTTGAAATTTTATTTATGGAGTAAGGTTCATTTCCATACTAATTGGAATTGATTTGAAGAATGTCTCATCTGTAGAAATCCATATTGTGTCATCCATAAAATCGATTGATTCCTTCTTTCTTCTTGCTTCGGAAGAGTCCGTCCATACTATAGAGGAACAGATACTATGACAATCAAGGGATTAAATTCTTCAAAAACATCATTAGAAACAAAGGAATGGGGTGGTTTTAAACATCGGATCGAAGCAAAGGATCCGTTTTGTCATTTCTACGAATCAAATATTCTTCTTATGTTGACTGAATGAATTTCCAACCTTTATGTTATGAAATGGATCAAAGTCTCGCTGGAAGAGTAAGAACTCAACAGGACCTTACCCCTCTTTGTTTTGTCTGATTCGAGGGGTAAGGTCCTGTTGAGTTCTTACTTTTTCATGTCCACAATCCGGTTCTCATCCGATCACTATAGGGATGAGCCCAATCCGGAGTATGAACCGTAAAAGAAAATACCTATTGAACCAATCACAGGAATACCAGTTACAGTACCTATCAGCCAAAGAGGAATCCTTCCAGTAGTATCGGCCATTTACCCCGCTTCCCTCCACATTTCATCAAGTGGTCATGCTAGAGACATAAACAGTCATGGATAATTATGAGGATGATATCCTTCCGAATGGGATAAGAGAATTCCTACTATTCTCTTTCTTTCTCTCAATTGAAGAAATAATTGGAAAATAAAACAGCAAGTACAAAAATGAGTAATAACCCCCAGTAGAGGCTGGTACGATTCAATTCAACATTTTGTTCGTTCGGGTTTGATTGTGTCGTAGCTCTATAATTCAGATTAGGTTTATCGTTGGATGAACTGCATTGCTGATATTGACCCCAAAAAAGAAACGGTAGGTACAGCCAGTCCGTGAACGGCCAACCAGCGCACTGTAAAAATTGGATAGGTTCGATCTATGGTCATTGAGGCCTCCTAAAAGGATCTACTAAATTCATCGAGTTGTTCCAAAGGGTCAAAACGGCCAGTTATTAATGGAATCCCCTGTCGGCTCTCTGTGAAATACTCGTTTGGCCGAGGGCTTCCAAACACATCATAAGCTAAACCCGTGCTGACGAATAACCAACCCGCAATGAATAGGGAAGGTATAGTAATACTATGAATAACCCAGTATCGAATACTGGTGATAATATCAGCAAAAGAACGTTCTCCCGTGCTTCCAGACATGCTGAGCTCCACATATTCTTGTACAGTCAAAGGGGGATCGATTCCTTGAAAGATGGGATCAGTAAATGGAAAACTACTGATATTTCATCTTTGTGAGATCGTCAATATTGTACCGAAGGTGTATTTAGAGTATACCGAATCAGTATAGCTATCCTTCCTCTGACACAGCAACGCAGTTTCAATCAGTATCGAAAAGAAATGGTACATAATTCCCCTTTTCCTTTCTTGTTACTTGTCTATGCGGAACCGCGTGTCATTCAATCAAAAATTGATCAAATTTCTGTAGTATAGGGTTTCAAGTATTGGCTTTGGACTAGAAACTGAAGTTCTTAGTAAAGTTTGAGTCAACGGGTTCTAGTTCTAATAATTAATGAACGAGATTATCATATTCCACACAATTCAATTAGATGCAAAATATAGAAATCCCCTCTCATGGTTGTAGAAAAGATATTTTTCTTTTTTTCTAATCCTTTCATTTCAAGTAATTGGTTGGTTCTACAGTAGTAGATAGTATTCGATGAAAGAAAGAGAAGAAACAATAAATAGTTTGAACAATCAATATTCGTGATGCAACCATTACTGGATTAGATCCAAAGGTTCCTTCTTGACCTAGCTACAAGGATGGAACTCCATGATATGGAAAGACAGACTGTGGAACCTAAAAGGATAATAGGAATTGATAAATTGAAAAAGAAAAGAAATAAATGGTCAAAATGGAAATTCTTTTGAAATCCAATTCTTTTATTCTATAGTTATTCAAAGATAATTTCATTTTTGAATGAAGTTACACGACACAGTTCTTCTGACTATTACTTTACTCACGAGTTGCTCAATGAATCTGTTGATTTGAAATCCCGACATTGGTAGATGTCACAGATGATAAATCAATCTTTTTTTTTTTTTCTACCTCTGCTACTCTATCTTTGTCAGTGCCGTCTATAATGACTGATGAATCAAGAACTTTCAATTGGAACTGATTCTGTCAATTGGTATTTTTTCTGATCATCACATCTCGCAAAAATTGAAACTTAGGTAAGTGCTTTATAAACATATGTAAAAAAAAAAGAACGTATCTCATTTAGCTCCTTCATGCCCACTATAACTAGTTATTTCGGTTTTCTACTAGCTGCTTCAACTATAACCCCAGCTCTATTGATTGGTCTGAGCAAGATACGACTTATTTGAAATTAATTGAATGAATAATTCATCAAAATAAATAGTTCTGTGAGATTTCAGGTATTCGATAGTTCCTTCCCGCGTTAATTACCAATTCTTGATCATTGAGATTCATGGGTGATTCGGAGTAATATTTAGGGATAGATATTACCTCTATTTTTACCCTTTCCAACAAATTGAAATGATTGAAGTTTTTCTATTTGGAATCGTCTTAGGTCTAATTCCTATTACTTTGGCCGGATTATTCGTAACTGCATATTTACAATACAGACGCGGAGATCAGTTGGACCTTTGATTGAGTAACATCTCTTTTTTGATTGACCTCCTTCTTAAGCTGCAGGAGGTCAAATTCAGGTTGCAGTTCAAGTTAGTAAAGTTATTTTATTGTGATTCAACATTACAAAAACAGAATCACGCTCTGTAGGATTTGAACCTACGACATCGGGTTTTGGAGACCCACGTTCTACCGAACTGAACTAAGAGCGCTTTCTTATGACAGGAGATACAACTGTAAAGAAAGGGATTCTTTTTGTACCCCCAATACACCTTGCATGCATGTAGTATCATAAAATGCAAAATTATGTCCAGTCCAGTCCAATTTGAATCGATCTCAACTGATCCCTCGTTACTGCCCATAGGAGAAGTAATAGGTAGGGATGACAGGATTTGAACCCGTGACATTTTGTACCCAAAACAAACGCGCTACCAAGCTGCGCTACATCCCTTTCAATTGTTGTACAGTTTCATTGTAGGGAATCCTTGTCTTGTTTTCCACATCGTTATTTCCTAATATCTAGAGACAATTTCTCTTGCCATTTCTTCTTTTTGATTTCATATAATCAAAGAATTATATACATATGAAACCTAACGTATAAAAAAATGAATATTTATCGGTAATGCTCAGTAAGAAAGGGTCATCTTTTTCTGTTTTAGGGACAAGTAGATCTAATCCACCGGATTATTGTACATATTCATTTTCATTTTAGTTCGGGATTAGGGATTTCGTGTACAAATACAAGTGATCTTTAGCTACAGATACATCTGATCATATATGTATTCCAATAAAGAAGGAGGATTTTCAATGCGAGATATAAAAACATATCTCTCCGTGGCACCTGTGCTAACTACGCTATGGTTCGGGTCTTTAGCAGGTCTATTGATAGAGATCAATCGTTTATTCCCAGATGCGTTGACATTCCCCTTTTTTTCATTCTAGTTATTGACATGGGAAGGGGTGAAGAAGATTAGAGATACAACAAATTCTCTGTGACTAATCCACCCTTTTGAATTTTTTTTTTAAGTTGTTTAGGAAGGAAAGAGAAAGAAAAGTGGATTAAACCTCAGCGAAACTCGGGCTCAGCATAGAATTAATAGAGGGAGAACAGAAATAGAAATGTGGGTCTAGGACAGGCTGTTCAAGAGCATACAAGATAGTAAATGAAATACTGACTGGGATTAGAAATAATGGATAGTTAGAAATAATTGTATTACTTATTATTACTCTATTGATTGCAGCGAAATCTTTCATAATTGGATTTCGAGTTATCAGTTAGCAACTTCTATTTATTTTTCCTTCTTTTCGTATTCTTCGATTCAGATCGAAAATAGAAGAGTGGAGGGAATCCAAAATCCAAAGGAGGTTCATGGCCAAGGGTAAAGATGTCAGAATAAGAGTTATTTTGGAATGTACCAGTTGTGTCCGAAATGATTTAAATAAGGAATCGCGGGGCATTTCCAGATATATTACTCAAAAGAATCGACACAATACGCCTAGTCGATTGGACTTGAGAAAATTCTGTCCTTATTGTTACAAGCATACGATTCATGGGGAGATAAAGAAATAGATCGAACAGAATAGAATGTCTGTTCCACCCTTCCAAGGAACAGGACAAAATTACATATAGATAGATATATAAAATATAAACAAATCAAGTACTATTACTATTTCGGTCGGATCCGAAACCGAAATGAATGAAGAAATAAGATTTTAGAGATAAGGAATAAATCATGGATAAATCCAAGCGACCCTTTCGTAAATCCAAGCGATCTTTTCGTAGGCGTTTGCCCCCAATTGGATCGGGGGATCGAATTGATTATAGAAATATGAGTTTAATTAGTCGATTTATTAGTGAACAAGGAAAAATATTATCTAGACGAGTGAATAGATTGACCTTGAAACAACAACGATTAATTACTATTGCTATAAAACAAGCTCGTATTTTATCTTCGTTACCTTTTCTTAATAATGAGAAACAATTTGAAAGAACCGAGTCGACCCCTAGAACTGCTGGTCCTAAAACCAGAAATAAATAGGCCTACTTCTCAATTGAATCAAAACTCTAATTGGAATTCAAACTCAGATTGAGGTTTTGTTCGAAAAAGCCGAGATACTTGATTGTCGCGTCGTAAGAAAAAAAAAAAAAGAATGAATGGGGAAGAAAAAATATTTTTTTTTATTGAAAAGTGTTCGTTCATTTCTAATATTTATCATATTCATTTCTACTCTACCTTCCCGGAGTTCATTCTCCGGGGAACTCCGTTTAAATCATTTCGGTGAATTCGTTCCAGTCGCCTTATTTGATAATCTCATTTGAAATCATGTAAATGCAATTCCTATTTGATATAGCTATTTGTGCAAGTATTTTACGATTAAGAAGCAACTGCCTCTTGTACAGATCGTGCATTAATCGACTATAACTATAGGATACCCCATTTTCACGAGTTACTGCATTTATCCGAGTGATCCACAAACGACGAAAATCTCTCTTTTGCCTGCATCTATCCCGATGACTGGAAACCAAAGCTCTCATTTTCTGTTGAGTAGTAGTTCGAGTAAGTCTTGAATGAGCCCCTCGAAAGGTTGATGCAAATAAACGAATTTTTGTTCGACGTCTCCGAGCTATATATCCCCGCCTAACTCTGGTCATTGAATCAAATGAAACCTTGATGAATAACTAATTGATTTCTTTTCTTTCAGTCATTCTTTTCCCCTCCCCTAGTTTATTAGTAACAAAACGGATTCTTCCGATGTATAAAATAAAAATTCCAATGGCTTTTGCTACTATGACCTTCCCAACCACGATTTTTGATTTCTTCCAGGCATTTCACCTCGGAATAAGAAATTGTACCGATATTAGATATAAAATATCTAGTAAATAGGTAGTAATAAATAGAGAAAAATGGAGAAATAAATAAATAGTGGCTTCCATCGTTTCTATGATTACTTCTTAAACGGTGAGGTCCTCTCTATACACCGGAGCTCCTTCCCCCATTTAATCAATGTTATTAGTAACTTGTACAGTTCACACTCTTTGGCTCTACCCATAAAATTATCCAGTATATAGGTCTTTTCACAATGAGATCCATCCATACAGTGACGGCATTTAATTATGAAGGTTGGCTAGGTAGCTAACCCTGTTAGTCCGTTCTTGCAAGAGTAGAAGCATAATCTTTCTGCTTTTAAAATACTATTTTCCCCGCTTAATGGATAACCATTTGCTACCAATGGGGAATTGATTTTCATCTCAAATCGAGGTGATTGGATTTGCACCAATGGAAACCATAAATTCCATACACAATAGAGGTATATGATAGATCTTTATTTTGAGATAGTGAATGGAATGGAGTTCTTCCATTCTATCCTACTCATTGGTACTGGTCATTGATACTGGAAAAATCGTCTCATTTGTTCCAGATCATGATCTGAACGAGTCGCACATACACCCTAGTACATGTTCCTCGACGCTGAGGACATCCTCGAAGGGCAGGGGATTTCGTGACATTTTTGATTGGCTGTCTTGTGTTTCTAATAAGTTGTTTAATAGTTGGCATGCTGAATCGTATACAGAATGGGCTGGTTTAGATCGATCCTAACCGGATGATATGAATTACTTCCATTTCATATAATATTTTACCAGGTTAAGAAGATAAAATATCAAATCACGGCTCATTCGAATTATGGTTCGAAATGGAATCAAGAATTTATGTGAAATCCCCGGTATTTTCGACCGCGACAACATCAACAATGCCATGGGCTTGGGCTTCTGTTGCTGACATAAAAACATCCCTTTCCATGTCTTCGGATATAACCCATAAAGGCTTGCCGGTTCTTTGTACATAAACCCTTGTGAGGGTTTCGCGGAGTTTCAGTAGTTCTTCCGCTTCCAGGATAAATTCTCCTGTGGGTGCCTCATAAAAAGAACTAGCAGGTTGGTGGATCATAACCCTGATGATATAACATAATGAACGGTTCCTCTATCTCGCACGATCGGTCGAAGGGAAGGGATAAAGAATAACAAGAATAAAAAGATAGAATTAGAATTGAACAACCGTACAGGCATCTTTTATGCATTGCATACGGCTCCGCAATGGAATTTCCTTTTCCCTTCCATCGAAGAAAGAGACAAATAGAATCCATCAGACCCAGATCGTTGAATGATCCATTTACCATCTTTCCTTTCGGAGGAGTCAAAAAATACTATGATGGTTCCGTTGCTTTATATATTTATCTCGTCTGTGATTCAGCAATCCCAAAGTTTCTTTATGATCCGATCAAATAAGGAAAAAATGATCTTTTTTTTTTTTCATTTTCGTACTCTTTCATAACATAAATATCGGAAAGAGGCTTCTGGTGTGAAAGCAAAAAAAAGGTTTGTGACGCTGAAATGGACCCCCGATACATAAGATCAAATCGTAAATAACCTTTGTTTCATACTACTATCTCGATATATAATCTCATGTTATGTTATGAAAAAAAAATAATAGTTTGCTCATATCGAACTCGAAGTGCCATGCTATTATTACTTATTATTCATATTCCATATGGCGAAGGCATAGTCTTCTTTTTTTTTTCTCAAATAAAAAAAAACTCATTGGCGCCAAGCGTGAGGGAATGCTAGACGTTTGGTAATTTCTCCTCCGACTAGGAGAAAAGATCCCATTGAAGCGGCTAATCCCATGCATATTGTATGTATGTCTGGTGGCACAAATTGCATAGTATCATAAATAGCTATTCCTGGTATTACCCATCCGCCGGGAGAGTTTATAAACAAATACAGATCCCTGGTATCATCCTCTATACTGAGATATACCATGAGACCAACAAGTTGATTCGAGATCTCGCTATCAACCTCTTGTCCTAAAAAAAGTAATCTTTCTCGATGAAGTCGGTTGATTAGGACAAAATTGTATCCCTTAGGAACCGCACACGCACCTTTGGATGCATACGGTTCAAAAAATCAAAATTGCGAAAAAAAAAAAAGAATTCATTGAACTTATCGAACTAACCCCTCATTGATGTATTCTTTCATCGAGATCCAAATCACGATGTAATTTTCTTGTTCCTAAATGGGCCTCTTCAATTCTTTTAGGTTTATGCTCTACTCCGGGTAAAGATCTGCCCGAATTCTATTTGCACATATAGGACAAATGATCACAGTACCGCTTCTTTTTGTTCCGACTTCTTTTTTTTTTTCAATTCGTTTTCATGTTCATGCCTTCCGCCAAATATTCGACTAATCATATTATTCCATTAATTGGTAGTTTTAGAGGTATAAATAGGGATCATTTATGATACGAGTAGTAATCATACATAGATTACCAATTTGGTATTTTTTGAACGGAGCCTGGATACTTCATTTTATTGGTCCAAGCCAACCATAAATTCTTCTAATTGAGAATATTGATCCCCAACCAACAAATAAATTGATCTAATTGCATTGCACTTCACGCTCCGAATTGAATTATTGATGGTTTAATCAATCTTTCTTGGGTGAAACAGAGGATATCTCGATCGGGGGAGAGAACGGGGAAATCCCATATGACCCAATATGTCTGACAAGTCGCACTATACGTCAACCCAAACTGCATCTTCCTCTCCAGGACTCCGAAAAGGTACTTTTGGAACACCAATAGGCATAAAATGAAAGAAAAATTAAGTACTCTATTTCACTTTGATGTGGAAACGTAACAATGGGTTTATTGTCTTCATAATATTGTCGTTTATCGTATTTTATCCATAGATTGGAAGGTTCATGGAGAAGACGGGTTGAATAAAGGAAAATTCGTACAAATGGATCGTTCGAAGGATGAACAAGTATCTATGCATTCGCTCACAAAAATAGGATC